>NW_026575049.1:39460000-39597500 GCF_905146905.1 Nyctereutes procyonoides | reverse complement strand
TAAGTGTTGAATTCCTTTCTCGGAGAGAAACTATGGTTAAATTATTGTGTCAAATTATTATATTTCACTCCATCTCCAGTGGGGGGAAGGGAGAAGCCTGAGGTGGATGTGTGTGTTTTTTTTCTCGAGCAATGTTAGTTTCAGACATGTGAGGAGCCCAAAGGTTAAAGTGGATTAAAATGCTGCCTGCCATGAACTTTAGAAATTGAAATAAATATGGTCGGTAAAAGATGATCTTTGTTTTGATTACACGGAAATGCCTTTGTGATCCTTTTCTTTCAGGCGAAATAAACGTCTTTGGAATAAGCGCAGTAAATATGTTTCTAAGCACGGTGTATTGTGATTGTAATTAGCTCGTCCCCCTTTATGAAGTGGCAGGCATCAGTTTGTATCTAATTACCTCTGAGCAGTTTGCTGCTTTCCTATTTTGGTGAAAAGTCTCACAATACATCTTTACAGCCCTAAAGACACTCATTTGCTTATACTGAGGGCTTTATAGGCACCTTGCTTTCTTTTTTTATTTGAGGGGAAAAATTAAAGGTGAGCACCTTTACGGATCTCCCTTTAAGCCCAACAAATCTGTGCACACTGAAGAATCAATGGCCGATAGGCTGGCTGATATTCTGTAATAAATTCTTGCGTTTATAGACTTTTCCTTGACTAGGTAGCAGTAATGCCACAGAAATTGATTATTTGTGATGTTCTTATCACTGCTTAAAATATCTAATTACTTTTCTGGCACAGATTTGGATTTGGCTTGCTGGATGCCTGGTGACTAATGAAGGAAGCCCCTTTGCTGGACAGACTGTCCCGGGGCACAAGGTGGTGTCGATAGCAAATCTGATAGGAATGAATTACGTCAGAGTTGACTTCTGTGGAATTTAAGATCTCAGAAATGAAGATGCAGCTGAGTTTTCTGTGCTTTCAAAGACTCTTTTAATAAGTCTTCACAGCCTATAGAAAGTGCATATTGCTTTACTTAAAACATCAGGACATTTATAAATGTATCTTCTATAGATATATCCTATAAATTTTCTTCTGATTAACCGATGGGGACATGTGACTTGGAATTCTACAGATAATCTTCAATGCCTAATATATAGGTTAATACAACTAAAAACTAAATTAAAATAAAAAACAAAATAGATGCAAAAGACTAATCTTCCAGGAAAAAAAAAACCCACAATTATAGAGCAATGATCTCCTAGTAGCTACACTTAATTCTATGCATGCAGTTATCAAATTTAACCGTTCTGGATATTACTTGGTCTCCTGATTAAATAAAGATATATCAATTCATAACCAAGTATTGTTTCAAAATAGTTTGGTGCCTGTACACAATCTTCTTAGAGCAGCATACACTAAATATGTATTGGACACATCTAAATTCTAAACCGATGGCCAAACAATAGGTACTTTGACTTTGAGTCATAACTTTGACTTATAATGCCCTAACAATTTTGGGTTAGTCAAAAAAACTGCACTTCTGTCCTAATTGGAAATAACCCCTTTGGTCTCTCAGCTTGTGCACATCCGCCTTTGGTAAACTCAGGTGGAAATTATGTTCTTGCTAAAAACTACATAGACCAATTCCTTAGGTGAGCTTTCCTAAATTGCTGCCCTGTGTCTCAGGCTCGGCCAGTTTTGCCCTAAAGAAAAGGTCAAATCTGCCGGCATCTGCATCCGTAAGTCTCTTTTGCATTTAATTTAAAGGTATTGAATAAAGGAGCTTAATAATGATCACATGACATATTATGCTATCTCGTAATTATCTGCTAAGGTAACTATCTCCAGACCACACCGCAAGCCCTTCAAGAACAGGAATTCTGTCTTATTTACTTAATATCACTAAAGTTGAAATAAGAATTTCATGTGATGATGCTGGGTCTGACTTTGAGGGATGTGTGCGTGGGTGCACAAGCGTGTGCTGGCTCGCTACTAGTCTGGTCCGTACCAGGAACAGAACAGGAGAGTGTTCATTACACTAGACATTGCATCAACAAGATGAAACTACGATAAATTGAGAATGAATAATTTTAAGAGCTAAATATAATTTTCGAACATCCCCATGAGAATGAACATCATTTGTTAAAAATACGCTTCACCTCTGGAAGAAAATAGGACAAGTTCAAGGCCTCACTCCAGCACCTTCCAACCCTGTGATCCAGGGAAAGCTAGTCATCCGTTCCAATCTTCTGTTTTCTCCTCCTAAGTGAGGAAAACAAAATTCTCCTTGGACTTGAATGTAAAGACTCAATGAGATTCATCACGGACAGTTCTTAGATTATAAACTCATATATGACTTAATTTTTTTTTCTCCTCTCCTGATTTCTGATTATTGTAATCCCTGATTTATATGCTGAGAAATCAGGAGCACTGGACTTCATTAAAGGTTTCATTTGAATTGGCAATAAATTTTCAGTCTTTTGTATTTTTCAATTGTTGGTTTTAATTATTCTTCCAGGATTATTTTTTGTCTGCCTGGCTTTCATTCCCCATCATCTGTTATTTCATCTCTATAGTAAAATATCCTAAATCTTAGCATCTGGTAACAACCCAGAAACCTGGGTATTTTTTATGACACAAAATACAACATATTTTTGTTCATCACACATCTTCATATCATTTAGGAGTATGTAATTTTGATTTTTACCTCATATCATTTTAAATTTTTTATTTTTTTCCAGAATCTTTCTTTATGGTGTCAGTTCCAACATCTGATAAGTTGATTATAAAAAGTATGAGGCACCAAATTTTTGTTTGGTTTTCAGAAATCTTTGAGGAGCACAGGAATCTTTGTCTTCCTAGAACAGTGCCTGCCTGACACATAATTGGCACTCAGTAAACTTTACGTGTGGAACAAAAGCTGGATGAATGTAAGGGCATTTAAAAAATTAAATAAAATCATCTGTTAATTTATTATGAAATCCATATTTTCAGCATGTAACCATGAGCAAAGCTTAAATCTCAAGTGACCAAATTTCACAGAAAAGTTAAAAAGGAGCCCAGTGTCAATTCATTCGGATATATAAAAAGCCTTTATGTAATCATAACTGTATACTGATGTAGATCACAAAATTAATGGAAATTATGATGCATTATCTATCTACACATTGCCTAAGAAGAACAGCAAAGAGCTACATGAGCTCAGTGCTTTAGAAATATTACTCATCTAATCCATGGTATAGCCCTGATTTCACGGTCCTATTGCACCGGTGAGAAAACAGAGACAGAGAGATCCAATAACCTGTCCAAGGGAGAAGTGGGGCCAGGCTTTGAAACCTGTAGTCAGGCTCCATATGTATGCAATACAGTATGGTACCTCGCAGCCAAATAGTTGTAACAGCAATAAGTTTTTGAGCTTATTTTCCTGTCTTCACTGCACGAGACTACATATGTATAGGCCACACCTGTATGTGTTTTGTGGGCTTATTCATCCAATATTAAGAGTAAAAGTTGAGAATACTAACCCATTCACAGGCCTCATTTGCCTCCCTTAAGCTCTTCATCCCTCCATCTTTGTTATTTTGGTTATTCTGCCCACATAAGACCCTCTCAGCATCGTCTTCTCTTCTAATGCTGCCATCAGCAGTGCCAGATACCTGCCCCAAAGTACTGTCTCCTTTGCAATGTACCCCAAAATACACAACTACACTATGGAGTGTAGCAGGAGGAGCACTGCTATTCTTTCTCCTATGTCTCTTAAATAACTTATTATTTGTCACTGAGATTTTTTCCATAGACTTCTTTAACCCATTTCTTCACTTCTATTGGGAAAGGGGATGTTTCAAAATTAACAAAATTACACGTTAGGTTGTCTTGCTCTTGAAAACCTTGTCAAAAAACTGAGGTTATATTTAATGAGCCATGTAAACTCCATTGATGTGTTTCAGGAAATGAAATACTATCCCTATTTTCATAATTTTAATTAAAAGAAAACTATATATAGTGTATCATGATGCTTATCTTCTGACTCTACCAGATGAAAGTGACAAAGCAGATTACCAGAACAACCCTTCAGTGCCACCTCAAGTTTTTTTGGCTCCTCCATCCATCCACCCTTTCCTTTCAAAGAATTTTGTCCTTTGCATAATTAGCCCACATTCTTCCAATATAGAAATTATTTACTTAAGATTTAAACAATGTCTAAAAACATTCTGTTTGAAACTTAGGCTTTTCAACAAGACAGTACTATCATTGGAAACCAGGAGTTGTCCTTTCTTCCCACTGGTAACTGGGAGGAACAATTGTCCAGGAGTTTGTGCAGAAAGAATCCTGATTGTTTTGCAGGTAGAAGAAAACAGAAAAGTGTGATTTGGGCAATGTTTAACCCCATCTGAACCAGGAAAATGTATTTTCCCTGTTCTCCCCCAACTGAAGGACAAAACTGAGCCTCATACTTTCATTCTACCTTTACTGAACATCTGCGTACCAGAAACTGCTGGGCAGAGTCTGCATGGGAAGGAAGATGTGTGCGCATATAAAAAGGGTTTAAAATAATAAGGATTACTCTAAGAGCAAATGCAGAATGCTATTGGAGCCTGAGTGAGAGAGCTATTCACACTGCCCATGAACCTTCTGGAAAGGTTTCTTGCAAGAAGTCTACATGATACTTTCCCGTTGACAGAAAGGTAGGAAGACATGACAGCAATAAAAAAAAAATTTAAAGCATGTGAAAGGTATGGAGGAATAAATATCCTGGAGTATTCAGTGAAGAGGAAGAAGTTTGATACAGCTGGAAGCTTGAAAACGTGGGGAGGAAGAAGCAAATAAGATGCTTTAAAGACATCTACAGGTAAAGCCATTTATTTGTTCAAGCAACAAATACTTATTGAGCACATCCTAGAGCCAGGCACATGATAGAGATCTAGCAGTGAACAAGCAGACTTCACTCTGGCCCTCAGGGGAACCTGAAGTCTAGTGTGAGAATCAGGCTTTGAAGGAACCACTGACCAGGGAGCTGAATTGTGAACAGCATTGCCATGCCCTGTTACTTTAAGGTATCATAGTACAGGAAAAGTCAAACCTCAAATTTTCCAAACCAAAAAAGTTGGCACAACCCAGCTTGGCAAATTTTTACTGTGTTATGTCTTCTCGTGTGTAGAATTTTTTTGCCACTTGACAATAGCAACATCAAAAACAGTAAAATACCAAAAATCCATGTAATAAGAATTGCTTGTCACCTAAATGGAGAAAGATGCAAAAGTTTATTGCATGGCTTCAAAAGAAATATCATCACCATCATCATCATCTCCAACATCATTACCATAATCACCATCATCATCACCATCACTATCATCACCATCATCACTGATATCATCATCATCATCATCATCATCATCATCAAGAATCCTGGTTAGTACTAGTATTTTCAGTGTGAACCTTGTTCCAGGTGCTCCACTGAGAGTTTTGCTTTTCCTCTCATTAATCCTCAAGAGAAATGTTTTAGTAGTTGCAGTATTCCTCTCTCTGTTACAGAAGAAGAAACTGAGAATCAGAGATGAACGAAAAATACCCATATTTTTGGAGATTACTAGACACTGACTCTGAGTGAATGTCAATTCCTGGGGAAAAAGAACACCACTGTGGTCCACCGGTCAAGTGACAAGTTAGAAAGATAAGTTTTGAGATCTGTGAACCCATCCTGTGGTTAGTGCCTCCTTCCTAAGCTGGATAAGATGTGGTTGGAAATTGAGCCATAGCATGAGGAAGGCCAAGTGGAAATCTTTGGGACTGTATTCCCATACCATTATCTTCACACAAAATAGTAAACCAAAAGCAATACCACACATCACAGGTGGAATCATGGAGTTAAGAATCACCACCGAAGACCTGAAAAGATTCAGGACAATTCATTCACATCCCAAGACTACTGAACTCAACCATTTAGTGTATGTAAAAGTAAAGTGGGTCTTGCAAAATGTTGGATTTTCAAAAACTTTGTTAGATTGTGATATTAAAGACTCTGCTGTTCCTAAAGTAATCTCATTATTGAAACAAATCAACAGATCCTGGTACCCGGTACTGATAGTTCACCTATCAGTCTGATGAACTTCTTTTATTTCCCATTAACCAAAATTCACTACAAATAATTTGCCTTCACCTGGAAAAAGTACACAGCATCCTCTTATCTGACTCTGTCACGATTGATTCCACAGAGACATTAACCATCTCGCATTGATGAAGGCAGAGGTTGATAACAGGTACCCTAGATTTCTTGGTGAGACACAGGAACACCAGGATAGGAGATAAAAATTCAAAGACTTGGCCCTACATCAGAAGTTCAGCAGTTCCAGTTGTCTGGAACATACTAGGAAATCCTCTTCAAAGTGCAAGTAATATACTACATCATAAACCACTACAACTGAGAAAGTGACTTCTTTGAACTTTGGAGGTAATATATACTACATTTGCTGGTGTTGTTTCCATCCATTTATCAAAAAACCAAAGGGGCACCACACTTTAGGGAGGCCCAGGACTAGAGAAGGCTTTCCAGAGGGCCCTGGTAACTGCAAACGTTCAGACCTTGAGATGCAGAAGATCCAGTTGTGTTCAAAGCATCTGTGGCAGGGTTGGATACTGTACCGACCCAAATTAAGACAATAATAATCCAAACTCATAAGACTTTGAAGCAAAGTTATGTTCCCAACAATATAATTATTCCCCTTCTGAGAAACAGACCTTGGGTTACTGCTGGATCCTGGTAGACTGAATACTTGACTATGGGACAATGAGTAACCATGTGTCCTTAACTGACCATCAGAACTGGGTGTTATCTGAGTCACCAAGCCATGAAGTTGGATGTACCCAGCACTCAAGCATGTCAAGTTCAAGTCCCATGGGGAGTTCTTTATGGAAAGTTGCTTTAAAAATTAAAAAAAAATGGAGCCTGATTTATGGACTGGCCTACATGATAATACTGGTAACAGTCATGAGTGGACTTTAAACACATCACATCAGCACTCCCTGAAAGTCAATGGAAAAAGGAAACCCCACTTTTTCAGCAGAACTTCAAGTGGTGCATCTGGTTGGTTTGTTTCTGTCTTATTTTGTCTTGTTTTTTCCTTTGTCTAAAAAGAGAAGCAGAGGTACAGATCTGCACTAATCACAGGACATAGGTAAGGTTTAGCTGTATGGCAAAAAGTTTGGAAAAACCAAAAGCAAAGGATTAGTAACAAGATGGTTTGGAGGACAGGTATATTAATGAATATGCTAGAATGGTCTCAAGGTGGGACATGAATGCTCACCAAAAGGTCTCCTTGTGGAATAAGTTCTCAACAATCAGAGGAACAAGACAGGATTCTCTGGACATCCGTCAGCCTCATTCTCCAATTACCCAAATGCTTTCTTAATGGACTCATGAGTTAAGTAGCTAGGGTGGCAAAAATGGGTGCCATCATGGATTTCTGGTCTAGCTGGTAAGTCTCATAAGTCAAAGTGCAGCCAGCCACCAGGTAACAGATTAGTTATAACTGAACCCCTTCCCAAATGGCAGGTGCCTCGGTGTCCTCTCTGGCATGGAAACATCTGGAAATGAAGGTTTTCTTTGCTTCTCACCTTCCTTCTACCAACTACTCCCAGGAATTATTGAAGGCAATATTGACATAGTATCCAATTCATCACTTCTGACTAAGGAACCGATTTTATAGCAAAGAAAGTGAGAAGATAGGATGGCACTCAAAGGATTCACCAAGTTTACCGTGTCTTATATTCCCAGAAGCAGCTGGCCTTAAAGAACACCAGAATAGCCCACCGAAGCCTCGGTTGTGGCATCAACTGAGAAACAATGACCTTGTTTGTATACAGTTGCAGTACATGCTCTGAACCAGCAACCAACACGCAGTGCTGTTTCTTTCTTGCTGGGAAATGTCAGTCCAGCATGCAAGGGAAGGGAGTAAGGCTCACATTTTTCACTTTTCCACTTAATAATGCACCTTCAACAGGATAGGGAATATAGTCAAGGACCTATAATAGTGTTGCATGGTGACAGACGGTAGCAACACTTGTGGTGAGCATGGCATGACACATAGAGTTGTTGTCAAATGTACACCTGGGACAGATGTAACATCCTAGGTCATCTATACTCAAATTAAAAACAAAACAAAACAAAATCACACCCTCATAATTATCTGTTTCCTGGGCCTGCATCTGTGGGCTGCCTCTCCACAACTCCAAGGACACCTGTTGACCATTGTCAGTTAACATGATGAGACATCCTTTCGACAGCATAGATATTAGTGGAGGCAGTTAGGACTTACGTCCAGCAGCCTCCTGATTCAGCAACTTCCCACCACAGCATGGGCTGCTTTCTTAATCCCGGCACAGGTAACAAGATCCCAAGGCCTAGTTGTTTCCCTATAGGCTCAATCTAGGAATGGATCCTCCAGGCCTCCAATGATTCTAAGCACCAAATAACTGGCAATAAACTCCTTTTTGTTTAAACTAGCTGGTAGGTTTTGGTTGTTTGGTCAGTAACTGGTCAAGCAGTAGAAGTGCATTTTGGTAACATGTCAAGTACCCCTTGAATATCTGTGCTCTGCGTCACAGAACTCTCTCCTAAGGGAATGATCTGAAGAAAATAAATGGACAAGAGAACAAAAATATCTTTTCCAACTGGGAAATGTTGACATTAACCCCAATCCCTAACAAATGATGTGATTGATAAATGAACATGAGCAATCTACATAATCAAAATCATCCCAGAATTTGGAAATAATGGTTTATTCCAAGAACCTATTATTTTCTCTACTAAGGAACCCAATGTAGAACTTGCACTGACATTTTTTTACTGCCTTTATAAAAATCTATAGGTAGCTAACTATTAAGGCATGTGTGATCTTTGATAAAATATTCTTTTATCTTTTCAGATTAAAGTTGTATAAAAGTTTCAATGTCTTGCCTTAAATTGGTTAACTATTCTTTCTAGGATTCAACTATTGTGGTATTTTAAAAAATATATCCAATTTTCATACTTAGACTTCAGTTCAAAATGAACTAAAAGCCCCACTACCATAATCCATGGATTTACTTACATACTGTTTGATTAGCAGTGCAAATATGAATGAATACAGTAGTCTCATCTATAGGAACCAAATACTTTAATTATATTAAGTATACAGTTACTGTATATACAGTGTATACAATTAGCAAAAATGTATACTATTTTAATTAATACCTTGAATATATTCAGTGGATTGAATGTGACTTCATAACTGTACTATGATTGTATTAAAATATTCCTGGAATAAAAAAAAATCATCTCAGAAATTTCAGGATGATAGTCTACCTTTCAATAGAGAAGAAAAATCTCCTAGAATTTAGAGTGAATATATGTGTCTCAAAGAAAACACAATCCCAGGATACATGTAGCTTAGTATTCAACTTCCCATAGATGCTTATTGTTTTTTTTTTTTTTTATGTACTTGGGGAAAAGGGGAAGGAATAAGGAATAGTAGATAAGACTCTAAAGTGCTTTGTATATTTTGGTAGATTTCCCATTAAGAAGTAATATATGCATTTTTTATCATTTAAATTATCAGAATAAAGTCCTAGTGCACATTTTGGTCATCATTTACCTCATAGGTGTTTATTGAATGCTAAGAAGACCAAGATGAAAAAGACACAAGTCTGCCCTACAGAAGTTTCGATTGAGTAGGAGGGACTGGACTTGATGATTAATTTCAAAAGTTGGTCCATGTTACACTGGTGCTCCCTCTTGACTGTCACCCTTTCTTGCTCCTTCCACACATCATAAGGGAGCAGCTAGTGACATCAGAAGTTGGTCACAGTTCAACTGTAATGTATGACAAGTGTCTTCGATCACTTCCTTCTGCTATTTTAGGGAGGTTGTCACATAAGAACTTTAAAATATTTTCCAGATCTTTATCCTTTCTTTTTAGAATTATGGATTTTATTTCTAACACACTAGCTGCCACCTTATCTAACGTCAAACGCTGGCTTCCTTGGCACAGAGCAAATGCTGGTGCAGTCGGCAGCACATCATTGCCAGGTTGTCGTGCTTTGGCCTGAGTAAGTTCCCTTCAAGTGATTGACACCTCCCCTGTTGTATTCCATGGCACACATTCTCGACTTCCTGCCATGCCTGGAGCTGAGCCAAGAGACGCTGAAATCCGCGGATATGTTTGATGGATAGAGGACCACTATAAATAAGCCTTCCTTTGCCCGATTGCCATGTTCAGGTATTAAAAACTTCCTGAGCCTGATGTCTCTAGTCATTGCTTCACAAATTTTTATGAGATGGAGAAAAGAGCAATGTCATCGACTGTGCTTTTGGGTTTTTAAAAATCAACACTCAACTGCTGGGATGTATCAGGAAATTCACTACTGCAAGCCTCCACATACTGCCCATAGGAATTTGGGTGCTGCGTGAAATAAAAGTATTTCCTTTAAAGTCAGAGCTCCCTTTTTAAAAACCAACCAGTATTTATTTTTCACATAGCCTAAGTCCTACCACATCCAAGACAAGATCCTGATACTCAAAAGCACTCTAGCAGGAGAGGAGGAAGAGATAAATTCAAACAGTGTATATAATCATTACATTCTAGGCTAGCAGAGCTTAAGGTAGGCATGAACAAAGTTAGAGATGAAGAGATAGGGAGAGAGATTGAGAAATCAATAGAGATTGGAGGGAAGGGAAAGATAGATAAGATGGAGATGGGCGAAGGGAAGATGAAAGATGTCCCAGGTAGAAGGGGGCAGCAACCCTAAGAGGAGCCCACGCTGAGAGCGAACAACATTGAAAAGTTTCTTCAAACCATTTGTCATCCGCATGCATTATACAAAAACCAGCCAGGGTGCTGTAATGATGCCTGTCCTTGGGTTCTATCTTACATTGATCCAAATTAATCCTCTGTATGACCCTAGCAAGTTAGCATGATTAAGAGACGAAGACACTGAAGCTCAGAGATCATAAGCAGGTTGGCCAAGGTCAATAACCAAAAAGGGCTACCGTTATAACCAAAGTCCAGATTGGTCTGGCTCCAAATCCTGTGCTCTTTCCCCCTCTCCCTACTGCCTCACCAACAGCAACCTAACTTCCCATGCCATAAAATCCACATGCAGGAGGAATCCCTTTCAGCTGAGAGGTGAAATCAGATCCATCCTAATTCCTAGAATGGCCCAGTTCTGCCCACATGGTGGAACCCTGCTCACCATCCAGGTTGTCTGAAGGCAAACCTTGTAGGCAGCACATGTGCGGATGAGGGAGCTGATTGGTTTCTAGGCCTGTCCCCTGAGGGCATGCTGGGGAGGTTGGGGTCACAGTAGCCCTACACCAGCCTTCAGAGACACCTCCTTTCTGCCCTGGAAGAATCACTCTTACCGGATTTCCCCAGGGCACTTAAGGAAGCAAAGAAACTCATTAATTATCATCACTATGGTGAATACTGTTATAGCAGGTGCTGGACCCTCAGCCACCACTCTGAAAACTAATGGTGTCTGCCTAGAAATTCTGCAAATCCAGGGGAGCCTTTTCTCTCACCACATAGGCATCAGGAGGGAAAATATTATTGCACAGAAGAGATAATGGCATGTTCAGTCATTCCATCGAAAGTGAGCTCAAGTCCCTGCCCCCCCAAAAAAATCTGCAAAAGGAGAAGACTAAGATAAATTGATGAGCTTTTTGCTTTTAGCTAGGATGGCTATATGACTTGTCCAAACATGGACATTTCTAACAGCGAAGAGGAGTGTCATTAATAAATATACTGCAATTACAGGTGGAAAATAATCTTCCTTCTACTTCTCAGATGCCCTATGAAAACTAGATTTAAAAAAAAAACTGTATTACTTGTTCCTCTAATAACTGCTATTAAATGCATTATTTGTGACCTTGAAAAGAGATAGGGTTTGGCTAAAGAAAAGCAGAGAGGATGATATATCAGCCAGATACACAATCAAACTTAAGTAATAGTTGATGTATAATTACATATGACATGTTGAAACAGTAGTAACCCTAACAAGTGCTAAGGATATTTATACACACAAAATGATCAATAGTATCATACAAAGGAGTATAATTTTGCCCATAGTGCTTTACCAAAAAAAACCCGTTTTCTTAGAGAATAGTAATGGCTATACTTCTGAGATGTCATTATTTGAAAACAATTCAGCAAGGGGTTTTAATTCTATCAGTTAACTATTGCTCCATAACAAACTTCCCCAAAACACAAACATCATCTTACAGTTTCTAAGTGTCAGGAAGCCAGGGTTGATTTAGTGTGTGGCGTGGGGAGGGGGAAGGGGCAGGTTCTGGCCCAGGCTGTCCCATGAAGTGCAGTTGCTCCATCAGCTGGGGCTACAGTCATATGAAGGCTTGACTGGGGATGAAGGACCTTCTTCCATGCCCACCTGTGGCTGTTGGTGGTAGACTGTATTTCTTTCTTGTCTGTTCTTTTTTTTTTTTTTCTTGTCTGTTCTTAACACCCAGCCTTCTTTATCGGACTGTTCACAATATGGCAGCTGATTTCCCCCAGATCCACAATCCAAGAAAAATAAGCAACCAAAATTGAAAGCACAGTGTCGTCTAGAAACTAATTTCAGAACTGACTGATGTCACTTCTGCTGTATTCTGTTGTTCACATAGACCAACCCTGACACCAGTCTTCTGCAAGTGTGTGAGTATGGCTACATAGGGATCGTGGGAGGCAATCTTGGGAGCCTGACTAGCACACCAACTTTTCACTTCACTATTTTTTAATTACTATCTGATGTCACAATTATTTCATAAATATAAATGAAATTTTAATTCTAAAATTCTAAGGATACATAATATTGGTACATAGGCAATATTTTAACTTAAATTCATATGACCGTATGACAAACATACTACATTCTCCTTATATTTTTTAAAGATTTATTTCTTTATTTATGATAGACACACAGAGAGAGAGAGAGAGAGAGAGAGAGAGAGAGACAGGCAGAGGGAGAGGGAGAAGCAGGCTCCATGACGGGACCCCGACATGGGACTCGATCCTGGGACCCCAGGATTGCGCCCTGGGCCAAAGGCAGGTGCCAAACCACCGAGCCACCCAAGGATTCCCTCTCCTTATATTTTTTTAAGATTTTTTTTTCATGAGAGACACACAGAGAGGCAGAGACATATAGGCAGAGGGAGAATCAGGCTTCCTGCAGGGATCCCATTGCAGGACTCGATATCAGGACCCCAGGATCATGACTGAGCCAAAGGCAGATGCTTGATCACTAAGCCACCCAGGCATCCCCTACATTCTCCCTATTTTTTCTTATTCTGCCAACAAGAATTCTATTTTTGTTTGCTTTATGCACTATGGCCTATGCACTATGGCCCCAATGAGGACAGGTATTTCATGTCTCATTTGACTGCTGTATAACCAGTGTTGACAACAGTGGGTAACATCAAGTAGGAGAGAGAAACTTTCCTTGAATAAATGAATGACAGACACTTTACCTTGGATGGGTGATTGGCAGCCGACCAAAGCTTGGGAACAACGACCTTGGGCCTCAATTCTAAAATTATTCTTTCTGCCCAAAAGGACAGAATGGGTCCAGTCCAATGCACACACTATGCGCCAAATCATGGAATCACAGGGCCCCTAGTTGGGGACAAGTGGCACAGGCAGAAAGACAAGACCTTGTATATACAAGGTCTCAAGAGGCAGAAATTTGTCTATGACTTCAAAAGATCAACCTCCTGAGGAATAATATTTGGTCTTTAAATGGAACTTAGATCTATTATAGGTATAGACACTAAGAATAGCAGTCTTAAAGGGAAGAGTTTCCCATCATTAGCTGAATCCCCATGTCCTTTTAAGGGGTGGTGCCACTATGGCTAAGAGGTGGCTAAACCTTTACTCAGGGTCACAGAACCAGGTTCCAATCAAGGGCAATAGTTTCTCCTCCTGTTCTTCACTATTCTTCACTTTCTGGGATCACCTCTACCCTTTCCCACCACCCCCAAGAAAGGAACGCTCAGCCCAGGACACCTCTGGAGCTCCACAAAATATCTACCTTCCCCTCACAGCGAAGCCTGAATTGAATGCCACGGAAGTTTCTATCACCAGGACGAACCTAGAAGCCCCAGACCACCCAATTCCCAGAGGCTTGAACATCTGAGTTCAGTAGTGACTTGGAGGTTTGTTTCTGAAAGATCCCTCCTCCCAAACGGAGGCAACCTGGTACATACGAGTTATAATGCAATCTTAAAAATGAGCTTAACATGGAGAAAAACCATTCAGCTCTTCTTAATTTGGACACAGCTTGTTTTATGCAACAGGTGTGTTTCTTTAAATTAAAAAAAAAAAGGAATCAATTTTAAGACATACACACACCAGCAATTTAAATTCACTAGAGAGTTAGCTATTTAGAGGAACCCTGTTGTAAATCCTTTCACAAACTGAAGAACATTTAAGTAATTACCCTCTAATTTATGTGCTCTGTAAGGTCAACTATTTAAATGTCTGACTTTCTTAATTCGAGGCACACCCGCGTTTATAGAACCTCTTTAAAACTCATTATGGCCGACAAACGTATTTTTCTTTCCGTTAGCAATAACAACAAAAAAAAAACAATATTTTGGTGAAATAGGTAGAAGATATTTATTATCCTGGCAACTGTTATAACATTCACTTATTGCAAAAGGATTTCTGTTGAATTGATCTAGGCTTAATGTGATCTAGAATCAAACTGTCTTGTATTTAAGACCATTTTGTGAGCGCATACATCCTAAATCCCTGTCATTTATCTTTAAGCTTTAAATTCCTGTAATTTGTTTTCCACCTAGTCATAGTGTATTTGGTGTTTAACCATGATGTCTTTTCTTTCTCTGGAAACTTAACCAAAAACAAAAAACAAAAAAAAAAAAGCTATATCAACTGGTATAAGTTCATAATAGGGATATGAGAAAGTATTTGAAATACTTTGAAAAGGCTTGGAGTATTTGTAAACATCCCTAAAAACATTTCTTTAACCAATAAACTGCCTTTTATATGTCATGAAACCAAGATAAAAAGGCTCAATGAGAGTTGTGCTCCTTATTTGTGACAACGTAGCCTTCTAAACCTGGTCTTCAGCTGGTGGAAGCGAGCCCCGCCGGGGAGGCCAGAACTTAACACACCCCAAGGGAACAAAATCCTGGGTATCCCTGGGGGTCGGGGGAGCCCCTCACCCTTCAAAGTGAGCAGCTTGAAAACACAAAAGCAGGCAACGGAGGCGGACTGCTGAGGCCTGTGGGCAAGACCAGACGTACCCAGGAAATTTCAAATCTCCCTTGTGCCCTGGCCCAGGAGGAGCAGAGCCACCGGCCACCCCAGCAGGCAGGTCTTCACACCTTCCAGGGCCCCGGGTCCCACGGAGTGTGATGTGAATGGTGCCCCCTGGAGCACAGTTTAGGAACAGCTTGTCCCTTAGGGGACCCGTGCCACCCCCTCTGCCTCGCAGCTATCCGTGCCCCCACCCACCTGTCCTGTCCTCCCCCCTTCGGATTCAGTTCCACGAGGATGATTGTCCCCACCCACCGTGCCCCTGGCCATACTCAGAATACAACGGTGGCAAACCCGGACAATGGAAGCTCTTAATGTCTACACTACCAGCAAGGACTCGGAGCACACCAACGTCAGGACTGACTAGAGGATGTCGCCTTCCAGGGTGACCCCGGGGAGAGCAGAGGGACTGGACCACGAGGCACCTTGGCTGGGTAACACGGGGCGGCTCCTCCCTGGCGCCGTTCAAAGGCATGTGCTTTAAACATCTGAATCGTGCAGGAAACCGGATTCAGACTGCCCAGAACTGTTGACGTCAGGGAACATCAGGGACCCTTCTAGGGTATATGACAGCTTCCCGGGAGAGAGAGGAGCACGCTCGGGGCGTACACTGGTTCTTTTTTTCTCCATGTGATAATGATGTTGATGTTGATGATGGTATCGTCACCACCATCACCAGGCCATCATTGTCATCGTCATTGTCGTCACCACCAGAGCCAACGTTCCTTTAGAGCTCTCCATACACCAGCAACATTCTGGGTACTTGACATAACTTCGTGGTGCCTTCACACCACCCTGTGAGCGCTACAACCTCAGATGCTCCCACCCCCATCCACTCCCAACCCAGCACAGCCGCAGGATCGCTCCCATGGGGGCTCCAAGTTCAGGTGCCACAGGGCACGGCTTCTGCTCCCTGCACCCTCTAACCCCGGGTCCCGGGTTCCTCTGATGCCGCAGGTGGGCCCACAGAACCAGGCTCAGCACTCCCACACACGCACCCAGAAGTGCAAGGCTGCTGGCTCATCTGGCCCCAAAGGCCCGTGGATCTGAGGCACGTCTTCCAGGCCCCCTGGACCGAGCAGTCAGCCACCACCACGGCCTCCTCAGGGACCCATCAGTACAGGCTCTCCCTGCCTCCAGGCCTCTCTCCCCCAGCTCCCTACTCCTGTTCCCATAAACTGCTCACACCTGGGCCCTGTCTTTGGCTTCCACTTTAGGCCATTGAGCTGGGATGCTTGGTACCAGGATGGTTCTAGTAAGCAGTTGCTCCAAATAAGGTATGGGAACAGGACCACTGGCCATCAGATGGCAAGAAGGATGCCATCGCTGGGGGGTGACTGAGGTGAGCCGATGACAGTCCCAGGGACCATTGCCTGAGACTGACTGGGAGGAGGGACGCAGGAGGTGGTGAAGCAGAAGTTAGCAGTAGTGTGGCACTTCAATGGGGCAGGCCAATGGTGGCTGTAATTATTGCAGAGGGAGTTTTGTTCATTGCTTTGGAAATCTTGAAAAAAGAAAACACATGTCATTGTGCATTTGGCAAAACCGATAGAATGTACAACACAAAGAGTGAAGCCTGATATAAACCATGGACTGTAATTACATAATTTTATTGGTATTGTTGAGAGTATGCATATTGTGAGCCAATCAACACCGGCCCATCTCGTGGGAACGATGTGCCACACTAATACAAATGTTACTGACAGAGGGGCAGATGTTGCTGTGGATAGAGGGGGTACAGGGGAACTCTCTATAGTCCCCGCTCCATTTATCCATAAACCTAAAATGGCCCTAAAAAAATGAAGTGTTAATTTTTTAAAAAATGGGTATGAGAAAGTCCCAAATCAAAGAATAAAACAACAGACTCTGAAGGTCAGCTCTTACCTCAAGATGGGCCTAAAAGCAAGAGACTTTTTATGGCAGCAGATTAGGAGGAAAAGTTGCAAGCAGACCTCTGAGAATCAGACTCACAGTCAAATTAAGGGTTGTGGGAACCCGGAGGAGATGCGAGTGCACAGCCAGGGCAGGTCTCCTGCATCCAAGTCCAGGAAGGGGGCTCGGGGTTTGGCCTCTGGGCCTGAGAACCTTCTACACTGCCAGGAGCAATGTCCTTCTCCTTGCCAGAGGACGGCAGCCTTCATCTTCCCCATAGATCTGTAAAGATCTCATCCAGGGTGTCTTCCTCATACCACCACCATCTGGCTCAAGCCCATCCCATACCAGGAGCGCACAGCACAGGCCCTGTGGTCACTTGTGCACGCCGCAAAGATATCATGAGGATATAAAATCTTTACAACAGACAGACCTTAGTTATTTCCTGTGGAATAAAGGCCACTGTGGTAAGAAGAGCAGGGGACACCTCTGAAACTACCCCCCCAACACACACACTCACAATCTAGGAGAACCAGAAACAATCCTGCTTCCAGAAGGAAGTGCAAAATCAGCACCACTGTCCAAGATGAAAGACGGCCAGGTGGTGGTTCCCACCATCTCCTCACTCAATCCACATTTCTGGGTCCTGCAAAAACCAGATGGACTTGGCCAGTGCCCAGGGACTGCTGAAAATTCACCAACAACAGTTGCCATGCCACTGGTGGTGTCTTTCCTAGACAGATGGAGTCCCCAACATTGGAGCAACCTGCCACCCAGAGTGGTGGCTGTCCCAACAAGTACATCCTCCGATTGGTCCTCGTCTGTCCCCGTATATCACTCCCCCTGTCCTCCTTGCTATCTGGGATCCCATTCTCATATAAACACCTCAGACAGATCCCCTTGTTCACACTCGGCCTCTAAGAACATCCAGGCTAGGACCGTCTACCATTATTCCCATTTTGCAGGTGAAGGAACATTTGCAGCTTGACCAAGATCGCACAGTGAGTGAGCAGAGCTGAGCAGGGATGTGAGCCCAAGCAAGCTGACTCCAAAGCTATCCCCCTTCACTGCTACGATTAGTTAATCACAGGAGACAGGACAATTTGGAGGAACTGACTTAATTTCTGGAAACCCTTATTTCTGGAAACCCTTACCCATAGACCCGGAAATCCCAAATCAATTTTCTGAATAATCCAAGTCTAAAGTTGTCCATTCATCTAAAAATGTTCAGGTAATTAAGAAAAATTACTTTTTTTGGCTTGAAGTATTCAAGCCATTGCCTCAATGCTCCTCTTTTCTCCGACTCTCAAGAAGCTGTCTTTTTCATCCCTGATCCTTTATCACCTTCTGTTTGACAATGATAAAGCTGTTAGAATGATGATAGAAGGCCAGGGTTTGCACCCAGCCTGGACAAAGCACCATTTGAAGAGGAGGAGAAAGTATTTGGAGCAAGTGGGCCTTCGTGGAGAGCGCTAGGCTCCTGCTATGGCTATTGGTTGGTCTAAACCAAGTTTTGGGATCCAAGAATAAACTAGCTATTTTTTTCTTCATTGAATTCCTTTTGAAAGTTTCTTATAAGGATAATTCTTACAGAACAAAAAGAAAAAAAGCATCATTCTCATCTCAGAGAATAAAGAAATACAGCGGCAAATGTGTATGCTGATTGGCAACTTCCTCCTTGGTTCTATGAAACCAGTGTGTCCTCCTCCTTATATTCCTGGTTTCTTTTGCTCCCTACACTTTCTCTGGCCATCCCCCAAATGTTAGTCTGTCCTGAGAATCTAGCCATTCTCTCTTGCTCAATATGAGGTCTCTAGTCATCCATGGCTCCCAGACCTGGTCCCCACTCCCTTTCACACACACACACACACACACACACACACACACACACACACACATTAATTTCCACCAAACCCAACTGCTTGCCATCCTCCAGAAACACCAAGCAGCTTATGTCTCCGTGACTTTGTACCTGCAGTCCTCTATCAACTTATACTTCAAGGTCAAGTTTCTATATGACCCACAATTCAAAGTTTTTGCTTCCAGTGTTTTCTCCATAGCAATGCTTGGCAGGGCTTATCTTACATTGCTCATCATCTTGTGCTTTACTTTGTGTGGTTTGGGCATGGTCTGTAGGACCATATGAGCTGCCTCCACTATTTAGCAAAAGGCGAAGGCATGACTATGTACATGTAAATAGGCATATGATAGTTTAGTGGCTTACATATGGCAATAGACTAAATAATGGCACCAAAGATGCGCACATCTTAATCCCTGGAACCTATGGATATATTCCCTCACAGGGAAAAGGGAACATTGCAGATGTGTCTAAGTTAAGGATCTTGAGATAGGGAGATTATCCTTGCTAATCCAGGTGGGTTCAATGTAACCACAAAAAGAGTCCTTCCAGGAGGATGGCAGGGTCAGAGTCAAAAGGGAGGTGAGAGGACAAAAGGGGAGATCACAGTGATGAAGCCATGAAGCAAGAATGCAAGAGCCTCTAGAAGCTGGAGAAGACAATGAGTGGATTCTTCCCCTAGAAACTTCAGAAGAAACACGGCTTTCTGGCTCCTTGCTTTTAGCCCTATGAGCCCATTTCAGACACCCTTCTGTCAAAACTGTAAGATAACAAATGTGTGTTGTTTTCAGTAAACCACCAAGTTTGTGGTCATTTGTTACAGCAGCCATAGAAAACATAGAAGACCTATGTCTCTCACATAGGAGGCTGATTTCTCAAAAGCAAAGATAAGCTATGGCCATTTTTTTTAATCCCTGCTACTCTCTCAGTATCTGGCAAAGAGTGAGAACTTCAGAAAGGTTTACTGGAAACCACAAGTCATCACCTCATGCCTGTTAGGATGGCTATTATCAAAGAAATAAAAGTTACAAGCTGTTGAGGTTGTCGAGAAAAGGGAACCCTGGTGCATTGTTGGCAGGAACGTAAACTGGTACAGCCATTATGGAAAACAGTATGGAGGATCCTCAAAAAACTAAAAATAGAACTGTTATATACTCTGGCAATCCCTCTTTGGGGTACAAGGTACATATGTACCTTGGGGTACATACCCAAGGTAAATGAAATAAGTACCTCAAAGAGATATCTGCACCCCCATGTCTATTGTACGATTATTCACAATAGCCAAGATATGGAAATTACCTAAGTCTATATATGTTGACATTGACAGATGAATGAATAAATTGTGATATATATATCTCACAATTATATTATCATATATATTTATATATATATATATATAACATGTATATATAATTCCATTAGGAGATCTTGCCATTTGCAAAAACATTCATGAACCTGGAAGCCATAACACTAACTGAAATAAGCCAGACACAGAAAGAAAAAAAGTGCACAATCTCATTTATAGATGGAACCTAAAACAGTCAAATATATAGAGGCAGAGACTAGAACAATGGTTACCAGGGGCAGGGAGGTGGGGGAAATGGGGAGATGTTGTCCAAAAAGTGCAAAGTCGCAGTTATGTAGGATGCACAAGTCCAGAGATCTAATAGAGAGGGTGATGACTAATACCTTATTGAATACTGAAAATTTGCTAAGGGAGTGGATTTCAGGTGGTCTCATCACACGCAAACACACAAAATGATCACCATGTAAGAAGATAATATGTTAGAGGTGATGGGTGGCCAGTTGGTTAAGACTCCAACTCTTGGTTTCAGCTCAGGTCATGATCTCAGATAGGTGAGACTGAGTTCCCGTTAGGGCTCTGTACTTAGTGGGGAGTCTACTTGAGATTCTTTCTCTACCTCTGCGCCTCCCATTCACACACTTTCTCTCTCTCTCTCAAAAAATAAATCTTTGGGAAAAAAAGGTTTATCCATATGAAAAAAATATGTTAATTAGCTTGACTCTGGTAATCTTTACACTATATTATGTATATCAGATCATCACATCATACATCTTAAATATACACAATCTTTAAGAAATATAAACATATTTAAAAAGAAATGTCCGCTGAATTGAATTCAAGTGAACATAATGGTACAAATTATTTTTATTGCTTTCACTGCATACCTCACTTTAAATACAGACATAGCCTTAACTGGGGGTAAAGATGGGTCTCCATGGGATGCCTGGGTGGCTCAGTGGTTGAGCATCTGCCTTCAGCTCTAAGCATGATCCTGGAGTCATGGAATTGAGTCCCACATCAGGCTTCCTGCATGGAGCCTGCTTCTCTCTGTGTGTGTGTCTCTTGTGAATAAATAAATAAAATCTTGAAAAAAAAAAAAGAAGATAGGTCTCCAGTATACAGAAAATCAGCAATGACCAAGTGGTAGGTTAACAATACTTGTTTTTTAAAAAAAGATTTACTTATTTATTCATTTATTCATTTATTTATTTATTTAAGAGAGACAGCACATGTACAATCTGGGGGAGGAGCAGAGGGAGAGGGACAAGCAGACTCCAGGCTGAGCATAGAGCCTGACACCCAGCTCTATCCCACAGTCCTGAGATCATGACCTGAGCAGAAATCAAGAGTCCAATGCTCAACTAACTGAGCCACCCAGGTGCCCAAGCTTCTTTTTAAATTAAGGGTTTTTAAATTCTCTGACCTTTGGGTTTATATATCTCTGGACTTTTAGATTTAGGTATTTTGATTCATTAATAACTAGAAAAATTCTGATGTTACTCACAAAACACAAATACTATCTATCTTCAACTTACCTGAAAAGTACCTGAAATGTGTTAGCTGTTGATTTCCTAAAAAACTGTTTTAGTTTGGGTTGTGACTAAGCATGGAAATTTTAATTAAGTGGCACAATTTTTTGAAAGTTACCAATAAATGAAAATAAGAGTTCTGCTGCATATTACTTTAAATTTAAATATTAACCAGGCTCAAGCTGCTCTAAAAATTACCCTGGGTACCAAAAAGAGAAAATTATCACTGAAAATCCAATTCTAATTAAGTTGTATGAAATTTTTTTAAAAGGGGGGGAGGGGGAACTAAGACAACAGGCAGTTCTGTGATTGGCCAGAATTAGAAGTTAAGAATTAGAATGATCATCAAAATTAAGATCTATATTTCCCCAAAGTACCAAAGAATTTTACCATTTCCATAGAGCAACCACATCCCAGTAAAACAAAGTCAGGGAACTCCATCACACAGTAATGTTGTCACTACAGAACAATTTAGATCACAAATCACTCAGACTATAACGAGTGATAACATCGCTAAGCTCTTCATCACTGTCTTTGTGTGATTGCTGTATATTTTTTATCCATTCTCCACCCTCACTCCTCCTTCCTCATTGTGCACTTACCATTCTCTCTCACTCCCTCACCCTCTCTCTTATTAATTATTGATGTGAGGGTCCTGGGAGGATTAGGAGGATCCAGTTAGATTGAGAAGAAGCCCTTTACAGGGGTCAGTGATGCAAAGTGGCCATGTGTCTGCACTAGTCTTAGCTCACCATCATTCTGAGACAGACCTGGGCTGTGAAACCACCATGCATCCTGGTGCTTTGAGCTACACATCCATCTGTCATTCACTTAGTAACATGTATTGATCATCTACTTTTTCCCAGGTGCTGGACTCTATCCTCAAGGGTACAGTAGAGAGAAAGAGCCATAACAGATCAGTGTTATTCAGGGTGTGGTGATATATGCAAATTACTGCAAAGGCACTAGGCAGATTCATGAACCATCTTGGAGGGTCACAAAAAAATTCCTGTCAAGTGACATCTAAGTCAAGACCTGGAGGATGAGGAGGAGTTAGCAAAACTAGGAGGATTGGGGACCAGAAGAAAATGGGGATGGGAGACAGGAAGGAGGCAAGCAGCAAAAATAGAAGAAATGCAGGGCGTCTGAGTGGTCGGTTGGGCATCCAACTCCTGATTTCTGCTCAGGTCATGATCTGGGGGTCCTGGGATGGAGCCCCACATCAGGCTCCATACTCAGTAGAGAGTCTGCTTGGGGAATCTCTCTCTCTCTCTCTCCTTCTGTCCCTCTCCTTGCTCAAGTACTCTTTCTTACTCTCTCACTATCTCTCTCTCTCTCAAATAATTAAATCTTTTAATAATAATAATAAAAGTAAATGAAATGGAACTTGAGATATTGGTGGGGATGAATCATTAAAGTTTAAGGCATATGGAGAGGCTCAGACTTTATCATTCATTGAAGGATGATATGGAGGGGCATGACATAATTAGATGTGCTTTAAAATGTTTTGCAAGATGGTAAGGAAAATATCTAAGATCAAGACCAAAGAGAGAGAGTATGATAAGGCTATAACAAGAAGCCAGATTAATTCAATTATTCATTCAACAAATATCAAACATGAACTAAACTTCTACCATCTACTAGGTAACCAGACAAGGCAAACCAAAATGGGCCCAGTCCATGTTCTCTTGGCGCTCACACTTAAAGACAGAGAGAAGCATCACATAGTCACACACATTTATGATTGCAAACCAAGATAAGTGCTGTGAAGGAAAAGCATGGGCAGGGGAATGGCAAGGATCCTCCAGCAGGAAGAAACCAGAAGTCTGAAAGAAATGCCAGGTGAGAAATGATGGGGACCTGAAATAAGGGAATGCCTGGGAACATGCCAACTTGATCCCCGATGGATTGATGGATTGATGGATGGTGGGTTGGAGTTGAGGGAAAGGGCATCCTGGGCAACTAGATTAAGAGGGAGCACCAGTGGAGACAAAGATTTAGAAGGAAGTATGAAGATGAAGTGATAAAGTGAGATTTAGATATTTTGAATTTGAGGGGCAGTGAGACAGATGGGCATGTTGATAAGTAAGTGAGGCTGAAGATGCATCTGAAGTTTGGTAGAAAACTCTGCTCTGAAGGGTGCAGGTATGGAGTAGAAAGGAAACTAAAACCAGCGATGGATGAGATGTCCCAGGACCAGAGTCGAGTGAAAAAATTGTGATGGCCTGTAAGGTGCCATGAAGAAATCCTCATTTAAGAGACAAAGAGCCCCAGAAGGGGCAGCCCAAGATGTAGGAGGAAAACAGGAGATTTAGCCTTCAAATAGGTCCATGGCATTCTTTTTTTATTGAAGTAGAGCTGACATACAGTAATATATTAGTTTCGGGCATACAACATAGTGATTCGACAATTCTCAACATGACTCAGTGTTCACCATAATAAGTGTAGGCACCATCTGTCACCATACAACGTTATTATAATATTATTGCCTATATTCCCTATGGACTTTCCACCTCTGTGATTATCGATTTTATAACTGAAGTTCGTACCTCTTCATCACAAGCGTTATATCGAGTTGCCTTACCTGGAATGATAACAGCAATCCAGCAATCCACACCTCTCTCTCATGCCTGTTCATCCTTGCAGCCTAATGATAGACATGGGCAACATGGTTGGTCAGGTTTTGGATGCAGACAGTAGGCCACAAGGCCAAAGAAACCAATTACTCCATGGTTGACAAATCAACAACATTCGTCTTAATCTTATAAAATGAACAAATCAGTCACTTATTGTACAGTACCTCCTTGTAGATTTGTAAACCCATGTGTATTTGTTCCTGTACTCAAACTTTTCAGCACTCAATTTTTATTTAATATTCTAAACTTTTAATATATATTATTCAATTGATTGGTAAACAGGGGCAGTTTGGATTCTATGAATAATTGCTTCAATGACTTACATTTTATATACAAACACAACTATATAAATTCATGAAAACAACCAGCCACAGAGGTAAAAGCATCTACATATGACCAACAAACTGGGCGCTGGTGTCCATTCATTTTGTTCAACTTTTTAATTGACTCTGATCACTGTAGTAAATCAATCATGAACTTTTCTTCCTTGATCACTGCACTGCAAAATCAATTATTGAACTCACTATGTTCTGAGAATGCTCATTGCAACTATAACCAAATCTTTTCGATCAACTGATTTTCTAAAACAGTACCTGACATCATTCCAGGCCAAAAGTGTGATTCTCGAATTCTTAGATGAGTGAGAGACTGTGATTGAAAACCACTCTTAATGCAGCTTTAAGATAGACATAAGCCTGGTCATGATGATTTGTCTTCAAAACCAAAGGTCATGGAAGACTGAATAGAATTGCATCACATACCATCTCATACTGGTCAGAATGGCTAAAATCAACAAGTCATGAAACAACAGATGTTGGCAAGGATGTGGAGAAAGAGAAACCCTTTTATACTGTTGGCGGGAATACAAACTGGTACAGCTGCGTTGGAAAATAGTATTAGGGTTCCTTAAAAAGTTAAAAATAGAGCTATTCTATGACCCAGCAATTGTACTACTAGGTATTTGTCCAAAACATACAAATGTAGTGATTCAAAGGAGAACATATACCCCAATGTTTATAGCAGCAATGTCCACGATAGCTAAAATATGGAAGAGCACGGGAGTCCATTGACAGATGAATGGATAAAGAAGATGGGGTATATATAGACAATGAAATATTACTCAGCCATCAAAAAATGAAATATTACCACTTACAATAATGTGGGTGGAACTAGAGGGTATTATGCCAAGCGAAATAAGTCAATCAGAGAAACAATTATCATATGATTTCACTCATATGTGGGAATTAAAAAACAAAACAGATGAACACAGGGGGAGGGAAAAATAAAATAAGATGAAATCAGAGAGGGATACAAATCATAAGGGACCCTTGACTTTAGGAAACAAACAGGGTCACTGGAGGGATTGGGTTGGGGGATAGGGAAACTGGGTGATGGGCATTAAGGAGGGCACGTGAAATAATGAGCACTGGGTGGTATATGCAACTGTTGAATCACTGAAATCTACCTCTGAAACTGATAATAGACTGCATGTTAATTAACTGATTTTAAATAAAATAAAAAAGAAATTTCATCATAGCCCTCAGTGTCTTTACATCAGAGCTTACACTGTTGATTCTTACCACTTACTACATTTTCATAAAGCCTCCACTGTACCATCTGATTAAACAATACAATGCAAAAAAAAAAACAAGCCACGTGACACCTGTCTACAAAACACACAGACAGTGCTTTTTTAATATACACAATACCATTATAAACATCACACAAGCACTAATGACAGTCCCATTGAACGATGTGTTTGTGTATTCAAACATTCCCTTGCCTTGAACTCCACCCCGTCAATCAAATATGATGTAACGAGTCAAATGCAAATCCTGAAATGCTATGAAAAATGAAAACTATATAACGTATTTTCAAAGATTTATTTATTTAGTTTAGGGGAGAGTACATGAGTAGGGGGAGAGGCAGAAGGAGAGAACCCTCAAGCAGACTCCCTGCTGAGTGCAGAGCCAGATGAGGTGGGCTCTATCTCAAAACTCACAAGATCTTGATCTGAGCAAAAACCAAGAGTCAGTCACTTAACCATCTAAGCTACCCAGGTGGCCCTACACAGCATAATTTTTATGTTTAAAAACATCTTAATTTTTTGAGATCTTTAAAAGGCTTGGCACAATTTGGTTCTTAAAATCTTGAATAAATCATAAGGAAGCCAATCTAGAAGTCCATCCCCTCCTTAATCTCATGAAAACACGGATCTTTGTCATTGCCTTCACATCCTATACCAGGTAACCACCATCAGCAATGGGAACCTGTGAGAAGTTGCCCTGAACCTCCAAACATCGTTTATTAAACACAGGATATGTGTCAGATACCATAGAAATATTACTGAAGATGATCTACCAACTGTAAAAATGAATGGGATTGGTTGGCGTCATCATTGCCATGTTATAGTTTAGGGACTTGAGGATAAGTCAGGTAAAATCATAGACTGAGGTGCTACTAGATTTCACCTGCCAAAGCCCAAGAGCTGCCCACCAAAGCCTGACCCTGGAGAGGTGAGCTACCAAGAGAGGTTTTCCCATTTTCTTCCCTCAGGAAAATCTTATGCACTTTGCTTTTCATTCTTGTTGATAAAGATTTTATTTATTTATTTATTTATTTGAGAGAAAGAGAGCACAGAAGGAGAAAGAGAAGCAGACTCTCTGCAGAGCAGAGAGCCTGACATGGGGCTCCATCCCAGGACCCCGGGATCATGACCTGAAGGCAGAGGTTTGGGCAACTGAGCCATTCTTATGTCTGCAGACTTTCACTAAAGAGGTGTTTTAGTAGTTGGTAACAACAGTTACACCCATCATTAACTCAACTGTTAAAAATTTTATGAGTAAAGTTTTGAGTGACCAACCAACAAAGAAAAATGAATTCCTGTGTTGGATAAACAACCCTTCTGATCTCAATACTATCAGGCCAAATAACCAGACTGGCTATTTTTTCCCAAATGGATCTATAAATGTTTTGTTCAGAGAACTGATTTCCTGTTGAATCCATGTCCCACAGCCTAAGAATCTCTCTTGGTTCTATGCAGAAAAGGATACCTTTTCCTTTAATTATGATGCATAAGCCCTAAGGTCTACACATGATTTTAGGGTAAAAGCTACTTTTAAGGACAAAGAAGCTTTTTTCCTGCCAATCCAGCAGTAGGGTAAGTCAGCAGGTGGCTCCGCTCCTTGCAGAAATTAGAAGAGTTCAGTTCTTTCCATTGCATGTGTCCATCAACGCCCCAGGATATTGCTATCATCTGCATTTGAAGCTGGTCTTAGACTATTCTGTATTTCAGTATCAACCAAAGGGAAAGGCAATGTGTTTGGACATAGGCCTTAAAATGTCTCCTATCCCTATTGCTCACATTTCATCGGTAAGAATTTCAACACATGCCTACCCGTGAGGTTTGGAAGACAGTCCCTAGCTGAGAGGCTACATGCCCAGCTACAACTAGATCATTACTTCAAAAGAATGGGGAAATAGATTTGGGGGTCAGCCAACCATCTTCACACTGGGATATGCCCACAATCCTTGGGTATGTGTCCAGTAGAAATGGAAGTCCACACGACACAAAAGAAACAGTGAGTGAAGGAAAAAAGAAGCCCTAATGAATTTACATAAACAATAAACAGAATACTATTTCATCCAGGTATAAGACTATGAACTTGATTTTTTCCATATATTTACTTCAATTCTGTTTTCCTTAGAACAATCTTTTGAGAACAAAGGCCATAACACCTTTCCAAGCATATGGAAAAGGGAATCATCTAAGAAGAAGAAGAATGGATAACAAAAATATTGCCACATGACACAGAGGGTCAAGGACATACCCAGATGCCTCCAAATCTGAAAATGATGCTGAGTTGGAAATCAAAACAAAATCTAAGACTCTCCAAGCCCTAACATATGGGCCTTAGACACACATATGGTTTCCATCTCTAGCTGAAAGAGTTGGATCTAAATGGAGTTTCAAAGCACATATGCAGTTTCATAAATAGAATTAGGTAGATCAGGATACCTTCCAACCCAGAAGTTTAGCAATGTCCTTTGCACAACGAGAGATCTGCTGTTCTAAAATTTAGTCTTTGTTAAAATTTCCTGGCTGGTCCTGGATCCTCGTAAAGTTTGGTTTTTACATGTGTTGGGGAAGCTTTAAAGGTTTGCTTTGGGAGAAGGCTAATGAGAATCCCAGAATTTTCATTTTGGGGTAAAGGATATGAACTAAACCACTCACAGTTTGAACCTCTGAAGAGTAGACCTCAATAACAGAATTTGAGGGACTGACCTTTCAATAGAATGTATATCCCACCCAAAGGGCTTAACCAATGAGACAGCAATCAAAGTTAAAACTAAGACTTTTTATGATCAAGCAGCATTTACAGAATCTAGAATTGTAGCTCTTTCAGATTCCACTGTCAAAACATAGTACTCAGCCTCCTCCGGGACTGTAAACATAAAAATATAAATGAAAAATCCAAAATAATGAACCTAAAGTGAATAAAGGAGGCATGAGGATGTACCCTAAGGACCTAATTGTCACTATTTGCTTTAAATTTATAAAGCCACTGGCCAACTCCCAGTCCTATCAAGGTAATGGAGACATTTGTAAGAGAAGTCCTTGTTGAGGGGTTGTGTATATGAAAATTTTATATCCTGCCTATTTCATTTTATAAGCGTTGCTCTAGTTATACATTGCTTCCCAAGAGGCCTCTGTTTGACTGGAAGAGGGTTCTAATGGTTTGCTTTTCAACTACTTTTGTGCAGGGATTGACTAATTTATTTGCCCAATATCACAATATAATTTCTTCAATTGCTATAATTCTAGAAAGAAAAAAGAAAAGGTAGAATGATGCTTATCCTTTTCATTGGTAAATTGACCCAAACTGCATAGTTTTAATAGATTTCTACCCAACCAGCACTATCTAAACATAATAGCAACTGAAATAATTAATTTAAATGTTCCATTTGAGGTCTTGCAAATTAACCATATCAGCTGTACAACTACCACATTTCTCAGAGAATGCCCAACCTTGCTCCTCTGCTTGACAGTAATTGGATTAGTCAATCCACTTTGTTAGGAAAAGGATGGATGTCAGCCAGTGTACAAGTCTTATGGTTATGTTACCAGAATTATCTTCAATATGAAATTAAGATAATGCTAATACTAGGTGATTCAGAGCTCTCTCAAACCAGTCTACAGAAGCATGGCAGAAGAGTGAATAAATACACGTTTGTTGGTGTATTCATTTGGTGGTGTTTTCTCCTCTGGAGCACATTTTTTAGGTCTTATAGGCTTTAGTAATTAGAAGCATTTTAATCCACCCTCTAATCTAGAGTTGATGAAACCAAGTTTCAGTGAGGTGAAGTAACCTGCCCCAGTTTACAACAGCTCTGGACTCCTATTTCAGGGCTCCTCCCTCACGATGAAGCTTGCTACCAAACTTTTCCCAATATTCATCTTGAGGAAAACTAGTTATGAGAACCTGAGACCACACAATCAATGCTCGAATAACTAGAAAACTGATTTGGTTTCTAAATCAACCATTTGAAAAGCTGATAGAAAGAGAAGGGGAAGACATGACCATCACAAGATACTACAAAAAGAAGATCAACTTCTCGAGGACAACAGGTTCATGCACAGACTGTTCTTCTTCTGAGTCAGGTTCACAGGAATCTCCCTGGAAAGCATCCTGGAAAGAAAAAAATAGAAAAGTTTCACTTGCTCAGTCTCTCTTTTCTCAATAAGACAAGTAAACGTTGGCAACCCATCCACCCGGAGAACTTGAGAATTCACCATCAGAGACAGGGTCACTGAGCAGAGGGACAGTACCCAAAGTGCCTTGTTGAGTCAAGACAAACCTTTCTCTCTCTGAGAGGTATTAAACTCAAGAGACCCTTTTCCATATTCTAAGGTGAAACTGCAAAAGTTAGAAAGGAAGTGTTCAGTTAGACGGAACCTCTGGCTCTGTCTGGGAGTTAGAAGGAGATTTCCTCTTTAAGGAAGTATATCCTCTTATATCTTTGTGTTAGTTCAGTACCTCTTTCTGTAAAAAAAGGGTTTTCTAGAAGCTGCACAGATAATACACATAAGTGGGATCGCTCATGTGCAATCCTCTCACCAACGGTTTTGTGTCATCACTAGAAGGAAGGATTGCAGATGTTGCCAGCTTTGATTATATGTGGCTAGAGTGTCCCCATCCCCAGGAATAGCTTCAGAGAATATAGGACAGAGAGTTAAACTTGGCTCATCATGGGGAGGCATGCACACCGTATGTAGGTTAAGCTGTCCCAGCCCTTGCCTTTCTCTGTGCTGGAGAAGATAATATGGACAGGGATTCACATACTATTTCTGCACAACAGAATGCATTTTTAAACAATTTCTACTACTAATTAACCCATTTATTCTTAACTGAGAGTCACCATTGAATAAATAAATATTCACTTTGTGCCATATTAGGCACTATATTTGGCACTCTTTGGGCTTCCAGGAGCAGAATGTGTGAATTCTCTGCTACCTTAATCATCTTTAGGGTTGCCATCCCCTCTCCCACCTCTCTAACCACTTGTGCCACTTTGCCAGTATTTGCAACAGATTTTAGACTTGAACAGAATGGACGCAGAGTATCCTCCTGGGGTTTTCTAGTCTGGTGTGATACGCGTTTAATTGTTATGTTTGGTAATTACTAATGGAAACAGAGCAGAGCCTGGATTCTCGGCTGCTGTGTAAGGTGCAATGGCAGCATATGGATTGAGCACCACATTCTCCTTTTTACTAACCTGCAGGAGCACCATGTCAGACAGAATTGTTCCAGGACAGCATATCAATTAGGTAAGCAGAGGCTTGAGGGGGTTTTCGGGAACTATCCTGCCAAGTGCTTCTCTCCAATTCTCCGTTGCTGTTGCTATTTAGTAGCTGCCACCTTATCACCCGGCGTCTTTGAAATTATGGCCACTTAAGGGGGAAAAAAACCCAGAAATAATAAAGGATGCAGAAAATCCTTCCTTCTTCTAATCCCAAAACATCCCTTGACCATCAAAACTTTGGAATCTGTTAGACGTCCAGGAATAGGTCACTGGTAGAGCTGAGCACAATCTCTATAAATTCCACATTATCTGTATTTGACACATATTATGCCATGCTATGGTAACCAAGGCCAAAATAGCAGGAGCTCTTCTGTCTATTGGTGTTTCTCTCAATACCTATCACTTGCAAGAAGTTTCTATGTTGTGCATGCCCAGTCCAAAGCAGGTGAGCAGGGCTCATCCATCTACTGTCTCAGGGATCCAGGCTCCTCTTACCTTTCTATGCTATTATTTCAACACATGGCTCACAGGGAAGAGTATGGAAAACTCTTAACTGCCTCAGACCAAAAATGTCATGTCTCTTCACTCAAAGGCCATGGGGCAATTCTAGCCTTTCCATGTGTTAGGAATGAAGGGAGACCAGATAAGGAAAGCACTAGTCATCTCTACCACTTCCACCAATGGCCAAACTCATACACCAGGGAGCAGATGTTTTCATGGCAACCATCTGCAAAATTGTTAGCAACTGCCACATCTAAAGACTGCAGCAAGTCCCCCTGCATCAGGGACAACGAACTCAGTATAATCCTGAGACCCTGCCTTCAAGCCCACATGATGAGCCAAGGCTCTTTCATCACCAACATCCACGAGCGTCGTGTCATCTCTTTCTTACCTGAAGATATAGATTAATTCCTGCTGTATGTACCCAGTCACCAAAACATCAAGAGTAACAAGAGAAGGAACCTTTCATTCTCCAGAATCTCTTATAGCATAAGGAATCAGTTTTTGTGAGGAAAACACTTTAATCAGTGGTTGGATATAAATTCACAAATGCTGGGGAAGTGTGTGTTCAGCAGATAAAATTGAAGTGACTCCAGAGGTGGGAGAAAAAAAGGCAGGAAGGTGGTGCCAGAGGAGACTTCACCCCAGAATAATATTTCCCTGGAAATCCTTCTAGTCTCCGATAAATCTACTAAACTCAGAAAAAAAAAAATGGGTAAGAGTGACCTTTGATGAAAAACAATGATGTAGGAAAAGTAGCATCTGGGTATTGAAGCAAAGACTTAAGGGAGCAAGTACTAAGAAAAAGACATAGAATAATGATTCTAGTCCATTCTGACCAAACCCCAAAGGGTGAGAGCCCCACTGACAGCTGGTTCCCACAGGGATGTGACCTTAAGGTCCTCCTGTGCGGGAATATGGGCTGGTAAAGGCCTCCAGCTACACCGTAGGAAAGGAGAGGCAGCTGGAAGAAAGCAATTACCTCTTCTTTTTTTTTAGTGTCCCTTCTAGTGCCTTAACAATATGTCTCCTGAACACCTACAGCAAAAATACACCTGCGTTCACCTCTTAAGGAACTTACCAAACTGCCTTCCATTCACTTGGGTATTTAGAATAGCTTCTTTCACCTCACTTCCACTCTTCATGTTTGCACACTGAGAACCAGGACCCAGAAAAATGTGCCTCCTCCTCTAGAACCAATAGAGTCCCTGGCCCGACCTGGAGATCAGACAGGATAGAGGAGAGGCCATGTGGCATAATGATGAGCACTGGGCTAGGCAGTACACAGTGCTAGTGTCGATCCTGGCTTTAAGTCCGCATCTCTATGAAGAGAACTTATCTCCTAGGGCTTTGCTGAGAAAAGTGAGAAAAAAAAAACCCTAAAGCTATGAGTATAAGAGCTGATGTGTTGTAAGTGCCAGCTGCTATAATAGCTACTTGCCCTCTACTTATATGAAAGCAGAAAGACATGGTATGACCATGATACCAGCTCATCTGGGCTGGAGGATTGCTGACAGGGAAAGAACTAGCACCAGAAACCCTACAAGTGACCTGGGAAAGGCCACAACATAAGAAGGTCCACTTTGTCTTCATGAAAGACTCACTGCTGTTGAGAAAACTTAGGCATCAGCTAAGTGGAAGGGAAGGCACAGGGCACATTCCAGAAGCCCTGAAATCACATGATTGACAGAGATCACAAATATTCCCCCCACCCCATGCCAGTGTGTTCTCCACTTCTTCCATAGCACTTCGTCTTTGCAGGGCACTGGCAAAAGGACAGAGCTAGCTAGGGGTGGCCACGTGACTATGGCCTGGGCAGGGATGTGTAGATGAAGGTACTGTGTAGGAGCTTCTGGGAACCTTCCATATGATGACAGCAGGCATCTGTCCTTTTCCACATCCTCCCCATCCCTCTTTCTTGCTGGCAGGAATGTAGGTGTGTTAGACAGCTCTGGAGCAGTTACCTTGGACCAAGAAATATCCTTGGGAATGGAAGCCCACATGTAAGCACAAAAAAGAAACAGCAAGAGATGGAGGATAGGCATCCTGGAGTCTAGTGTCTAGACAAGCAAAGCCATCATCACCCAAGAGGAGAGACACAAAAGAGTGGAGGGTAAGACTAGCAGAGTCTTGACCATCCAGGTCCAGACTTTCATGCAAAAGAAAAATAAACTCTATCTTGCTGAGGCTACAGTTACTCTGGATCCCATTTTATGTGATGGTAGTAACTTTCTCCACCTATGTGGCTACCGATGACATTTCCACGTAACCAGCCTAGGCCATTCATTATATTTCTTTCCATCGTCAGGGCTGTTAGCATTTATGACGCCATTAATCTTATTTTAACAGTATTATCATCTCACTCCCATTTAAAAGCGCTTCAAGATGAGGATGGAATGTCAGTCTATTGTCCATCATGCCTGGACATTGTAACAGTTTTCATAGATTTAATTTAAAAAACAAACAAACAATGGAACAACAAAGCTTCAAAGCTTTGCAATATTTGCCTAGCACTGGTCCAAGAAACATCTTCTGCAGCCATGGGAAGCTTTATGAAAGGTAATGATTACTCAAAAAAGGCTCCTGGGCTGCTTCTATGCAGAAGAGTCGTCCCATATGTGAACTCCGCATTGTCTAAGAATCATTCCTTCGGAGTGATTGCTGAATGCGGGCAGCACCCACCCCGCACATTCAGATGGCTCCTCCACCCCAGACGCCAAGTCTGGGAGATACTGTCTGCTGGCGCAGTGGCTCGTGCTACCGACAGGAGCCAGAAGGGGAGAATGGCAGTGAGAAGCAGCTCCAGCCAGGTGGCACCTGGCACCCTGGCCGTTCCGCACGCCAGTATCCTCCACGACTGATGACAGGTCACCTGACAGGGTCAAGCCACCACCCCACCTCCTATGACTACCACCAGTGGCCACACAGAGTTTGGCCATGGGGTTCCAACTCATCTGTTATTCAGTTGGCAGGGATTCCTTTTTAACACCTGTGTATTTATGCTGTTTTATCCTTTTATGAACACCATCAGGTATTATTCCATTTCATCTTCTTAACAAATTTTGCAAAGTAGGCATGGGCAGTCTTGTTCTTGGTAGCTCAAATTGAGGAAATGAGGTCCTGAGAGCTGCCAACCACACCTCTATGACTGAAGCACCTGCCAAGTAGTAGGGAGATTCGGGCTGAGACTGGCCCAGGGCGGGGAAGAAGGGGGGTTACTGGGGATCTAGGAGGGTGGGCTTGGAAGACTGCCATGAATACATACAGGGAGGAGGCCAGAGGAAGACTTCCCCAGGCTCCTCCCTCCACTCTGCCTCCCCCACCCCGCCTACCACCTAGGTCCCTGGTGACCTCCCCCCCCCCTACTCAGAGTCTCTCCCTAGCAGGATAGGAGTTCCCAGCAGGCAACCACTCAACCTTACACAAGACAGAAATCCCTGGGCCTGACACATCAGCCCCTGTGTGAGCCCAGAAATGACTCAAGAATCAAATGGTATCTTTCTTACTTCCACAGTTTGACCACTTTTTCATTAGAGATGGGAAACAGATGCATTTTGTGGTTGTTGGTCTTTTACTACAGTCCGAATGCTAAATGCCAAATACTGCCCAAAGCGCAGGAGGCTGCTCTGTCTGCCTTTTACAGAGTAAGGGGACGTCTGAACTGAAATACAAAGTGTGTCGTTGAGAACTAATGATTAAAGGGGGGGCCTTGGCTTGAAAAATAAGTCAAGATTTTAATGCTCTGGAGCACAAGCCTTTCCATCAAGCAATACGATGTGCTGTGCGGGTTAATGGGCTTAATAGATGGATGGGCAGCTCTCGGATTGATTGGGGGACTGTCTGAACACCGTGGAAAGAAGGGCCTGGACACCCGGGGCATCCTCGTTGTTCTTTTCACACGGGCGTAAATGAGCAATGTGCTCATCGAGCTGCGTGTTTTCTGTTGTGCTTTCACCACCAAAGAGCTGGGGGTAGGCTCTGATGGAACTAACACAGCAGAGTGACCTGTGACGGGGGTTAACCTGCCGGGGCAGAGGCTGCCGGAAATCAGCATCCTGGCTTCACACACTCCCCGCAGAAGGGAAGCGTGCAAGGGGGCTCCGAGGCAGCCAAATGAAACAGCACCACTATATCTAGACAGTGTTTTCTTTTCTAGAAACTAGAAAGGTCTTAGAGACAGATGGACTTTTGGTTTCCGAAAACTGTAAAACAGGGAGATGAGATGCAATATGCACAGAGAATTGATGTCAGTTGTATTTATGCTTTTTTTTTCCTTGCCAGAAAAATAGTAGACTCTGTTTTATTATGTGATGAAGTTCTGTGCTCTGTTTTCTCTAAAGCCTAATAATACTTTTGGTGGCAAAATAGAAAAATCTGGATTTTCCTTCTCTTTCTTGAGAATTGATCAGAACTCATTTACGAACAGGCCTTAATTTCTCATGAAGTTAAAAATCATCAGTTGAATGCCTACCATGTGCCAGGTGTTTGCATACCTTTGGCATTTAATTTTTTTTCACAATATCCCCTCTGAGGTAGGTTGCTTTGGAACCACCCTGCAAATGATGAAACTAAGGTTGGGGAAAATGAAATAATTTTTCCAACATCACACAACTACTAAGTATTAGAACCAGAATTCAAAAATCCAGAGGACAAACTTCAGGTTTTGAACTCAGAGAACTGAGGTTGTTTTCACATGTGTGCTCTGACTACCCCACATTGGTATGGGTAAGAATTTTGCTTAGGGTAAAGGTAACCCCATAATGAACTGTTTATTCTTGATGGTTGATTCTATGCCAACCATTTTATTTGCATTGTTTGAGAAGGTCAGGGTTAATTCCTTAATACACTATCTTCCTCATAGTCCACACTTCATACGTGTGGTTGGTGTCACTTCATGCATTCCCATTAACTCCCCTGACACCGATATATTTCTATCCCCATTGTAGAGGTAAAGAAAGCAAGACATGGACAGATGACCTAACTTATTCAAAGTCTCACAAAAATAAGCAGATAGTGCCAAAACCAGTGGAGACATCTCAGATTCTCTTGACTTCTAAAACCCATGTCTCTCCATGACTTCTCATAGATCCCATCCATAATTCAAGATAGAGGAGACCTTGAGACTCAGCATTCCAAACCCCCTTATCTACTTATTAAAAAAATAAAGCTCCCATGAGGGGGGAGTTGGCCAAAGTCAGAGGTAGGCAGAGAGGGGGAGCCCGACAGGAGATTTCCCCCGATTAACCGAATATCCAGGTGTACCGCTGCAAAGAAGTGGGGCCCATACATCAGCACCAGGGGCTCAAAAGGAATACGTACTATTTCATTTCGAAAACTACACAAGGATTCAGGGAAAGAAGATTTGGATAAAAAAGGAATGGACCTTTTACGTGAAATATGAGCTCAGAAATGCTCACAAGTGACCAATGTTACTAAATAATTAATCAAGAGCAGGCAGGAGGCGGTTTGAAATGTAAATGGATGGATGAAGGTGTGATGCTGTCATCCAGGGGAGGGTGATGTGACCGGAATTGTGAACCAGCCTCACCTGCCCCCACTAAGGGCACAGCCACAGACGAAGGGAGGCTATCAGACCAGACCACCCCAGAACCCTGAATTCCTGACTCTGACCTGCTGTTCACTTTCATGTCTTGTCCCCAAAGAGATGTTAAAAAATGATGAAGAACCAGCTAGGCACGAGGGAGGGGAAGAAGAAGCCATCTAAAGAAATGTTCCCTGACAAGGCTGCAGGCGACACACTTGAGAACACCTTTATTTTCCCTATGTCTTCCTGCTTCTTGAAAAACAACGCACCTTTTGTCTCTCCTCCCCACCCCCCTTCTCCCCAAATTCTCTAGAGCTCTTCCTGCAAGTGGTTCAGGAGACTCAAAGACAGACAACAGCTGCAAGCAAAGGAACAAAAAAGATTGACAATGAGGGAAGAGGCAGACAGAGAAACTCCTTTACCCTATCACACCAGATAAAAAACAAACTAACAAAGTCTGCAGAAGACAGAATGTCTCTCCTCTAACTAAACACTGATCAAAAAATCTCTATTCTAGAAAAATGTGACAGCTTGGCATTCGTGTTGCAGCATCTTAGATTGGGAAGACACATCCACGCTGGCACAGCCCTGGTACATAGTAGGCGCTAAATGTATGCTAGTTCTTTTTTTCGTCCCTCTCTTTCCTTGTCTAATAGGTGCTCCCACAGAGGCAAGATGCCCCTCGGCCCATGAAGCCCTCTAGGCCTCAGTTTACTCCTCTGGAACAATGGAGACGATCCCGGTGCCTCTCTCAAAGGGTGAAAGGCTAGCCCATGCCTGCGCTCATGTAAGCTCCCCCAGGGGTGATGGTTCTGATTCCAGACTGAAGGCACGGCATGTGCAAGGCTGTAAGGAAGAGCGTGGCTGGCCTGGGGGAGCCACCAATCCTTCTGGGTGGCAGAAGCACCAGGTCCAAGGTTGGGGGTGGGAGAGGCAGCTGGCAAGGCAGGAGCAAACTAGAAGCCAGAGCATGGCTGTCTGGGGTGCTGCTGTGAGCCAGGGGAGCTGCCCGGGCTCTAGGATGGGGGTGCGGCCAGACAGCGGGAAGCCTGGGGAGGCCCTGAACTAGTCGTTGGATGGGAGTGGAGAGAGAACAGGGAAGTTGTCAAGGACACATTAAGTGCAGCCTTCCCAATGTGACCCTATTGTCACCCCTGGGGCCTAGGGGTGGGTGGCAGAGAGGCAGGGGTGCTGAGCTGCCAGATGGTTGGGGGGCCAAATCTGAGGAGCAAGTTTTGAGCAGTCCTGAGGCTGCTGCGCCTTGAGGTGTCACGGTTACTTGCGGCTTCTCTTCCCAGACACAGACAGCTGTTTCCTTGCCTCTCCCTCCCCTTCCCCTGGCACCTTTCCTCCCCCTCTTCTCCTCCTCCTTCCCTCCACCGCACTCCCCCTTTCCCTCTTTCTTTTTATCATTCTTACCTTCTGTCCTTTGCAGCAAAAGCAGAAGTGGTCCCCTGTTCCCCAAGAAATTTGCACCCACATTGTGGGCCTCTTCAAACATCTTCCGGGGTTCCTCTGGTTTCTGTGTGTTGCTGGTGGCTGCAATAGTAAAGGGCAGTGTCAGGAGTGGAAAGGAGGGCCAAGAAGAGGCAAGAAGGTCTTGTTTTGTCCCCGTGTCTCCCACCGTTGTCCCAGTGCCCTCTCTTTACCCCCCCCCCCCGCCCCCGCGCCTTGCTTCTAGTGTGGTCCAACTGGAAGCCAAACGGCTACCTGGCTGTTCCTGGCTCCTCTATCAATAGAATCTCATCAAAATACCTAAAGTAACCCATAATGGAAATAAAAATAGAGCAGAGCCAAGCACTGAGGCTTCTCCTCTTACACAGTACAAGCTGCTGTGGCACATACATTTTTCCAAATTTAAAAACCTAGTTCCTGATGCCGTAAGTTTCAGGGAGACAATATCACACAAACCCTTAAGTTCATGGACACTTTCATTCCAATAATTTATTATTTATGACATGTCTTTCCATGGGAAGACTTCTAGTTCATATTTTCAAAGTTTATTGGCAAGACTTCTAAAACTCCATAACTTAAGAATCCCCTATTTTCCTATACAACATATGTATGGAAATGGTATCAGCTAGGACATATTATTTTCGAGAAATTGAAAGTTATTTTATATTTAATCTGGGGAATATTTTCCAGAGGGGAGAATGTAATCCTAAAGGTAGAACTCTGAGCTTTCTGGGGTGTGCATGTGTGTGTGTGTATGTTCATTTCTCCAAGAACTGTGGATTTACACACAGAAGATTGTAACCAGCTGCTCCTCATCCCCATCTAGTAGGGAGTGAGGAACTAGTGGCTTGAACTTGAGTGAGAAGAATTTTAGTTCAAAGGCAGAAAGGAGGTCCTGACAATGAGGATTGTTAGGACATTAGGGGTGGTTTGCCAAAGAGGGCTGTACCATCCTTCCCTGGAGGGCTTTACCATTTCTGTAGCTTCTCATCTCTGTGGGCGGGCTTAGGCTTGCCATTGTCCCAAAGGAGTCAGCTTAAGAGGAAAGCAATGAGACAATCCCCCAAGATCCCTCATCCCACGCATCTTCCCCAGGACCACCTCAATGTCCTCATGAGAGGGATATTAGAGAGACTGTCCTCAAAGGCTAAAAGCAAGCTCAGCCACTTGCCTGTTGTGGGATATTAGGAGAGTCACTTACTCACACTGTGTCAATGTTTCAGTCACCCAATAAACATGACAATTGCCATCCCTCCCTCCTAGGCTTAAAGGTAAAAGTAGGTGTGAAAATGCCTCTCAGGGTGGAGCTTCCTATGAATGTTGGCCCTCACTAGATGCTACAGGAAGCATAGAGACTGAAGGTCAAGATCCCTGTGGAGGTGCTAATAATAAAGTTTCCAGGTCTTTGTCTCAATTGCAGCTTTTACTTCATATAGGAAATGCATTAAATTGGACAAATAAGCAGTGGAAAGGCCAGAGCAGCACACAAGCCCATCGTGAGTGACCATGAGTCATGACAATTCCCTTCAGCCCAAGCTCTTATTAAGAAAGGCCATGGCATCCATCTGAGCAATGATCCTCAGTTAGCTACAGACTCGGTGTCTGTCATTCTGTTATACAGAGGGCCAAAGACCCCAAGCGTCATTCACCCCAACCACATCAATGAGCTTCACTTGACCAGCTGCGTGGCTGGAATTGCGCAGTAGCACTTCCTCAGGGAGAAAGCCCAACAGACTCATCATGGTCTTCAAGCCCAGAAAAGGTGAGGCAGAGTGATCTCCTGGCTCACGTGGCAAATTCCAATGCAACAGCCTCTCAGAATCTAAATTCAGATAAGGCTAATCCAGCAACCTGGACCTCACAAGTAACCCCTTTTAAACGCTTTTCAGATTCCTTCCCAGTCACCTCTCAGTAAACTGAATGCCACACACAGTGAGAACAAGATCTGGCTGTCTCTCGTCATCTGTGACTTTCCTTTGAATTTGACTTGATAACATCAGGTCCAGATTATTAACCTACAGTTGTCAGAAATGGTAGAAGGTGGCAGGGGTTTGTTCTCTAACAATATTTTCCAAATATAATCTTAGAGCTAAGATTGTATCTAGAAGAGATACAGAGGAGAGAGGGTGCAGAAACCTGTTGCTGCCCTTCTGGGGATGGAACCCAGGAAGAAGCTGGTCTGGGTCGCTTCAATTGACCATCACGGTCTCCACCACTAGAGTCTTCTGGTCCCATGAGGCCCAGGACCCTGAGATGACAAAGAACCTTTTCCCATTGGCAGGAGGCACAAGACACACCTCCATGCTGGGTGGAGGAAGCAGCCCTCACGATACCTCCTATACCATGTACAGAGACAGGCTTTGGTTTCTAGAATCCACAACCTACCAACTTCCACAAAACCTGGTGGCCATTTGAAGTGACCTTTCTCCATAGGTAGCTCTTTTTATTCCTGAGCTTTTTGCATGAAATACAATGCAGACGCATGTATGGTCTGCATATTTTTATGGATTACAAATATAAACACACATATATAGAATACTTTTTGGAATCTACGAATATGTCCAAGCTTCAAACACTCCTTTACTGTTGCCCTATTCATGAAGGACTTGTTGACTGCTTTGCTGGGGGAAGGGATGGCAGGCAAAGGGAGAGAAATCTTGGCTAAAAGCAGTAAGAAATGCAGAATCTAAACATTTTCGTGTTTTAAACACATTTTTGTGCACTAAGAACTGGTGAAGGGGGAGGGCAGACAGGAGGATTTTAGAGAAGAACAATCTCTCACTCAGTAAGTATCAAGGAATAAACAAAGCAGAGATGGGTAAGCACCAAAGTCCAACCCCAGAGCAGGAACTCAAAGCAGAGATCCATGGTGGGCTTCTAGTTTCTAGAGAAGGGGAGGATGTAGAGGGGATTTATCACTTGGCTGAGGATTTAAGGGCATCCCAAGGAGTATGACACCACAGCGAAGGAGGACTAGCAACAGAATTTCTAAGCAGGATCTCTTCCTCCACTAACTACCTATCAAATAGTGAAAAGGGAACATCTTGCTTGACCCTTCCTTGAGGATGTGTAAGAACAGGAGAGAAGTCTGTGCCTCTGACTCATTCCTGGGGCACTAGCTGCATGCACATGGCCTCAGATGTCACAGCTCTAGGGTGAGCTTCTTCTAGAGCTCATCCTGGGCCTCAGGCTCCAGGGTCAGCCCCAGCTGGAAGGCCAGCTCACCTCTGAAGGAGTATGTGTTCCAAAGGATTCAACCTGAAATTATTAGACGAAGAGTTGTCTTGCTAAAGCTTGAGGACTGTGTGGGCTCGTCACTGTCTTAGAGAAAAGATATTCCAGGTGCTTGGAGTATGCCCACTTGAATGCAAGAAGAGGGCTCATTTGATTTACAAATAGCCCAGGAAGTTAGCACCAGCCTCTCCCTCTACCCAGTACCCCTTCCTTGAGCTTCTCCCAAACTCCTATTCCTCTGCTGAAGTGCCCAACAAGAGCGGAAGATAAAATCATTGAAAATCAAGAAATATGGAAGAGGCAATAGACTGTAATATAATGAATTCTATTCTCAGAATCCCAAGATCAGAGTTCAAAAACCATCTCCCGGGGCGTCTGGGTGGCTCAGTCGGTTAAGAGCCTGACACTTGATTTCGCCTCAGGTCATGATCTCTAGGTAATGAGATGGAGCCCCACTTTGGGCTCTGTGCTTGGCCTGGAATCTGCTTAAGATTCTCTCGCTCCTTCTCCCTCTGCCCCTGCCCCCACCCTTGCTCTGGAGCACTCACACTTGCTCCCTAATGCTCTCTCGCCCTCTCTAAAAAAAAAAAAAAAAAAAAAAATTCCAGCCATGACTAGCTGTGTGATGTAACTGGGAACCAGTTATTTAACCTCTCTGAATTCCAGTTGCCCCTGCCTAGACCACAGAGACTCTCAAACCCAGGCAGGCATGGGGGAACCTGCCTCCCAGCAGTGGAAAATCCATGCGTAACCTTTGACTCCCCAAAATCTTAACTACTGATGGCCTACTGCTGACGGGAAGCCTTCCTGATTACCTACATGGTGGACTGACACGTATTTTGTGTATCATACATATTATATACTGCGGTCTTACAATAATACCTCTTCCTTAATTTTTTTTTCTGTATTTCTAGGCTATGTAGCTGTCTATGACTTTTTTCAAACTGCTGGAAATCTCCAAAAAACTTCCAATACATTTATTGAAAGCAATCCACATGTCAGTTCAATTTTGTTAGTCAAGGGTCCGCTGGACTCCCTGCCCTCATAGGACTTCGTGGCAGGGCTTACATGAGGTGAGGACGCATTTGACCCCCGGGCCCAGGCCCTGCCCCCACATGAGGTGCTCCCGGAGGTGCATCTACTGAAGCCACAGTGCTCATCTCGGAAATCAGCGGGTTAGACCCCTAAAAGAGTCGGCCCCAGTCTGTGGAAGAGCAGGCAATACCCTCATCTCTTCTTTGAGGCCACACTCTTTGCATTTCCCCAGGAACATGTTTTTTGTGGGAGAACCTGGAGCTGCTCCCCTGAAAACAGCTCCTTGGGGCCTCTGAAGCCAAGGCCGAGGGAAGCGCTACCAGAAGGCAGAGCAGCTGTGGCTTCAAAGTGGGAGGATGAGCCCCTGGTTCTCAAATCACAACCTGCTGCCTGCCTGGAATTCTCTCGCTAGAGAGTAAACCCCTCAGGCCGCGGTGGTCGGAGGAGGACAGGACGAGAACACCACGCTCCCGTCCTGACCAGAGCCCAGAGGGGACAGACCCCGCCGCTTGGAGCATCGCGCTGTCCTGTGCCTGACGCAGAGCCCGGCACCCGGAGGCGCCCCCAGGGTGCAAAGGAATGTGTGTGGCCCAGAAGAACCAGGCTGGTGGCACCTGCGAGCCCCGGGCACCGAGGCAAGTAGCAGGTGCAGTGGGGGTGCCGCATGGGGCTGAGGGCGAGCCCCGCAGTCTGAATGGAGCACCTGCTGCTGAGCCCTCCATCCCCTGCCTCAGTTCAGCCCCAAACCATGCAGTGCCCATCCTCTGCCCTGCGGATTGCTCCCCGTTCGCACCCATCTGGGTGCCCCGTGCGGGAGCGAGTGGTTGCTGAGAGCTCGTCAGCCTTGGGAAGCTGGGAATGTGCTGGAACAGGCAGTCAGGAACCGCCTGAGCAGAGACTTTCCGGACTGTGGGTAAGCCAAGTGCTCACACATATTTGTGCGCCGTTAGGGGGCGGCTCCTGTTCTGGATGAGGGGGTGGCCTCCTCCCCACGCCCTTTCCACTCCATGTCCTCCCTGCTGTAGTCTCAATCTTGGGGTCCTGGCCCTCAGCCTCATCACAAGAATCTCCCCCAAGCCCCCCCATCTGTCTCTCTTTCCACACATCTCTCTTTCTGTTTATCTCTCTCTGTCTCTGTCCCTGTCTCTCTCTTGGTACCCCCCGCCCCTATCCACCTCCTCCCATCGTCCCCTCTCCCTCCCTCTCTCCTTGTCTCTCACTCTGTCTCTCTCCCTCCATTTCTCTGCCTCTCTATATCTCTGTGTCTCTCTGTGTGCGTCTGCCTCTGTGTCTCTCATTTTCTCCTGCCTCTCCCTCCCCTCTCCCCCTCTCTGTCTCTCTCCCTGGTCCCTCCTATTTCACTTTCCAAGTGTGTCCCTATTTGGGTGCTACCCCACCCACCAGGACAGGCCTTCACAACATCTTGTCCGGCTGCCTTGCACCGGTCTGCTGATCACAGCTCAGCACCCTCCACCTCTCCTCCTCCTAACTCATGTACGGAAATGTCTCCAAAGTGTTCCTTCCAAGAACAAACCCAAGAGCATCTTCCCCCTACTGTGAACTCACCCATAGAGACCCCACCACCCCCAGGGCTGCCTCTCCAGGCCCGGCTTCCACACCCCACCCCCCATTGCAGGGCCCTACCACTGTCCGAGCGCTCACAACCACCAGGGACTCACGAAGCTCCTTCCATAAAAATCCCCAGTGAAGCCTCAGCACATCGGCAGGCAGGGGGCCCTGCCATTGCTGTCTCATGAGTGAGAAAGCCAAGATTTGGACGTCTCTCTCATGCGTAGACAGCTAGGAAGTAGCAGAACAGGGGTCTCAACCCGATGGGCAGGTCTCAGGGGCACTGCCTCCTCACCTGTCCTCAGCAGGTGGGGTCACTCAGAAGGTCTGAGTCCCTCCTAGGCCCCCAGAACCAAGGGGAAGGGGCTCGTCAAGGCATCCTCACACCTGAGGCTTTCTTAGGAGTAGCTGTCCTTCTCACAAGACTGGATGTCCTAAAGATAAAGATCATTTTGCGTCCCCAGTGATGAGCAAGAGCTGGGGCTCTCGGAGGCTTAACTGAATCAAGCAATGGTCAGATCAATGAATGAGTGGATTTATGAATGTCTTGCTTGCACGTGGTCACATTTCTCTGTCTCTCCCATAACAAAATTCAATTTATGTGCCTGGCCACATTAGAAATTTTGGCAGTGAGTTTACTGGTTATGGAACGTCATCAGAACGAGTCTAGACGCCCATCATTTAAGGACAGGATCACCGTTACAATAGCAGAGTGCGTTTTCATCATTGTTGTTGGCCATTGTTGTTTCCTGTGGAAAGCCACCGTGCCTGAATTTTAAGCAGATGGGTCTGGGCTCCATTCATAATGTCCCTGATTTAGGAAAAATCGTTTTCACAGACGGGGACAGTACACCTGCCAACTGCCAGAGCCCAACAGCAGCTTTGGTCTTGGCACACGTGGATGCGATTTTACTTCACTGGTGATGTCTCCACGAGCTGCTTATGCTCTTGGTCCCGATGACAACGGGGCAGAGGATGAAGCCGGGGCTCACCCTTCTTGGGGCGGGGGGCCACTGAGATTCCTGGGCATCGTACCAACTCAGCCATATGTCACCACAGAAAGTAACTGCTTTTTCCATATATGATCATAACTAATGTTGCAAAGCCTGTTTTGCCTGGATCCTTTTACAGGACCTATGCAAAATATGCTGTGAGCTTTCACTCCAGATTTCTTCCCTAGAATGAATGGCTCTGCACATACACGGAAACAGGCTCTTATTCCGTTCATCAGGAGTGATAATTATTCCATAGGCTAATTCCCCGAGTGTTAGTTCTGTGGGGTGAGGTTCTGGCTCATAAACAGGAGCCGATGGAAACAGGGATCCTAATGGCCAAATACATCCTAATGTTCTCCTTTTAATTCTTTCGGTTTTTTTCCCCCCTGTCTTTACCTTTTAGAAAATGTTAATGTATTCCTGATGAATTCAGTGTGAAAAAAAATATGTTTATCAGCTTGGGTTTCAAATTTTTATTCATAATAAGAATATAGTAGCACCACCAACACTTTCCAAAGTCAGTCCTGGCAACTCTGCCAGCTTTTCAGGGCATCCTAAACGAGATGACCGCCCGGAAGAGTCACAAGTCAGGAATTCCGATGCCAAGACGATACGCAAGTGTATCTTAATCAGGTATGGGCGCTTTGTTCTTGCCAGGCGTGGAGTCAAGGAAAGCGTGCTCTGGTGGCAGATAACCCTGCAAGATGTCATTTGGTAATTACGTAAGTTGTGCCTTTAGCCAGGGCCAAATGGATGATAAGGTTGTCACTGTTAACAGGTGCTAGCTATTTGGAGCAAACCATACTTCTGCTTGTGCAATCCAGCCACTGAATTTCCTGCTCACATTTCTTACTCACTCCCGTCTATCAACCGCAGTGAGGGAAGGTGAGTTCTGCGTCCCGGTCAGCCTCTGATCCTCAGTACCTCAATATCCATCAGGCCCTCGGTTTGGTCAGAAGGCCGAGCCCCAGCCACCTGCCCCCCAGCCAGGCTGGCACTGTATTTTACATGGAGCCCACCTGAGCAGCTGAACCTGCTCCATAAATGAATGCACGCAGAAGCCCGCAGCTTCCAGGGCTGCATCCAGAGCCACAGCTGGGTGCTTTAGTTTGTTGTGAAAAGCATTCCAGCATGACACAGCTCCTCTCAGTACAAAGAAGTGCTGGAGCACCAGAGAGACAAAAAAAAAATAAAATAAAATAATAATAATGCCCCTGAAAGCACTGAGCAGCCCGGCCCTGGTCTGCTCCCCTCCACGGTAAACAGACCGTGCGGGGAACTACCGGCCCCAGGACGCGGGTCCTGGCCACAGGGGCGCCTCCACCGCCTCCCGGGCGTCTGGAGCAAACAGTGCCACTTGCTCTGTGGTCAGATCAGGGACAGCCAGTCCTCCCGTTGTTTGATTTCTAAACTTGCCTCCACCTCCCCGAGGCCTCTGAGAGCTCAGGGCTTGCAAATCAACACAACATTTAATTAACTGCACATTAAAGTTTCCATCTTTCAAGGAAGGGAATTAGGGACAGTACACTTTCTGAAGCATTCATTAATGAAAATATAAATTCTAAAGCCTCCCGAGTTCCGGGTGGTCCCCCCCCCCCACCCTAGGTGGCTGCCCACCCGAATTCTCAGGGCTGGGCCAGTTCCTTAGAGTAAGCTGCAATGTCCAAGGTCCCCTTCCAGGCAAGCACTGTTAACCCTCGGAGCTCCAGGCTTGGCTTTGACTCACCCCAGAGGCCTCGGAATTGTCCTCAAGAGTTTTCAGGAAATACTCCAAAATGTTGCTATTGGTACTGAGTTGTGAGTGCTTTCTTATCAAAATGAAAGGTGTGTAGAAAGCACTGTTAAGAGAGGCAAGAGGCATGAATAATACAATTAAATACTCTCTGCTGCCCGCCGAATGAGTGTGAGCTACTGTCACTCCCCGAGGACGACAGAGACACATGGACCACCAGAGAGGAGGGACATAGCACAACCAGCCTGACTTTAGGGAGATGAGACAGAAACACAACGAGACAGACCAGAAGATAGATATCTAGGACAACTTCCCCCCAACAGGCTGGACCCTCCACGACACCAAAATCACCTGATGGTTCAGGCCGAGCCCCCCCACACACACACACACACACTGACCAGAAACCACAGTGAGTGAGAAGTGCATTGCTCAGGAGTCGGGGATGCTGGCCCCGTTTCTACCACGAGCCCCGGGCCACAACCCCCCCCCTTCTGCTTCTCCGCTTACCCTTCTCAGCTGCAGAACAACGCAACTCACGAACCTCGCGCAAGATCACCGGCCGCACTTCCTACCAGAATTCATCGCCACATCTCTCTAAAAGGGGATGGTCTTGCAATGCCTCGTTTTGTTACTTCCCAGAATATACGTCTCCTCCCGATGTTATGAAGTCTTTGAGAAAAAAAGGAGTGGATCTTATTTAATTTTCAACTACGCATTCTGCATAGTTATTTGGTTTTGCTCGTTCTATGCGCACCTACTTCTATGAAGCACCCGGGACTGTGCTAGCGCCGGGATATACACGCTGACTTTGCCCTTCTAGAGGAGGCAAACAAATAAGTAAACAGGTAAATGAACTAATCGTAAATTATAATTAGCGTTAGGCAGGGAAAATAACCAGGAAGGGCCTAAGATAGCAAATGACGGAGAAGAGCAACGTCGGAGTGGGTGTTTAAGGACGGCTTCTGTGGAGGGGACGTTCGAGGTAAGCCACAGAAGGAAGGGCGAGAGGAGGCTGTGCAGCCAGGCTTCGCGATTTGTTGGCCAATGTGTATAAATCAGACTTAATAAATTCAAATTCTAAGAACATCTAGTCAAGGGGCACCTGGGTGGCTCAGTGGTTGGGTGTCTGGCCTTTGGCTCAGGTCATGATCCCGGGGTCCTGGGATCGAGTTCCACATCGGGCTCCCTGCATGGAGCCTGCTTCTCCCTCTGCCTGTGTCTCTGCCTCTCTGTGTGTCTCATGAATAAATAAAAAAAAAATCTTTAAAAAGAAAATCTAGTCAAAATATACTTTTGGAGAGACAAAGCAACCAGAGTGTGAGTTCTTCACTCTCCAGAAGGAGGTAGAGCGCAGTACAGCCAAGGGGCTCCTTTTCACTCACGGGCTCCCCTAAGCCAGCAAAATACACTCCAGACTCCATGCTTGCCTACCCTCTGCCTCGTCCTCTACTTCCTATTCCAGGCCCCTGGGCAGCACTGGCACAGTGACCAATACACCAGAGAATTCTAGTTTCTGATCCACAATTACTTTAATCGCGTCATTTCTCTCTGGTCTTTGGGTTTTCTCACCAGTGTGACATCACACACAGGACGGCATGTTAATTCCTTACATTTTGTTCCTGGGACATCGCCTGTGACATCTACTAGGAGAACGGGAGAGAGGCAGACATGGTCATCGGACCCCACAGCAGGCGCAGCAGGTTCTGGATCACTTAAGTGTGTCCCACCTCGGGATGCCAGAGTGAACTGGACTCTTGCAGACACTCGGCCACTTGGCTCTCACAGTGCCATCACCAAGCCCCACTCCTCTTTCCCTGTTTCATGGTCCTGGGGCTGGGACACATTCTCCTGCTCCCCTTAGGCTCTCTCTGTCCAAAGATGACCTTAGGTGGATATTCCAAGATAAGAAATACCTTGTGAGGTAGATTTTTCCTACCAGACCTTGACTGATAGACTCACCCCACTCTCCTATTACTTCATCAAGAATTGCCCATGTGCCCAGAGGTACCTGTAATGTGTGACCAGAGGTGGAGGAGGAGAGGCGAAAACATCTGTTCTCTGTTACCTGATGTCCACAGGCAACGTCTGGCTGCAAGATGTACCCACCCACCCCTTGAAATTGTCCCATCCATTGGCTGCCTTCCCCTACCTTTCTTCCCTCTGCCCTTCATCATTTGGGGGGGGGGGCAGGCAGCCCTACATTACACCAGTAGGGCCACACATATGATGACAAACCCAGTCCTGACTCTCGAAATCTCGGTCTATTGGGAATCCGAAAGCAGACGGCACCACAACAGGGACAGAGTGGTCACTACCACGATCAAAATAAAGGTGGCAGAGGGTATGGAGGGAACACGGCCGATGGCCCCATGACCAGCCCCATGGAGGAGGCAGCTGGAAGGCTTCTAGGAAGAGCAAAAGGCAGAGTCACCTTTTGAGCCAGTGGAGAATGACCAGTTCTTGGAAAACAACAGGAAAATTCAGGAGATGCTACACCAGGAAGCACATTCTGAGCATATGGTCCTTTTTGCAGGTCTATGGATTGGTGAAACGGATTCTGACAAGTGAGCCAAGACCAAAGAAGGCCCTCACCTCCACCCTGAGTGTCTAATCAGCAGGTCTGTGTTATGGATCCAGACTCCAGTTGTTTGTCTCACTCCTCTGATGGGGTATGTAGTAGGCATCTGATGATTTCATTCTTGCTACATATTTTCAAGAATCCATTAAAACCATGAGCAAGGATCAACCACTAAAACAAGTATGGAGCCTTTAGGTCATTCAGACCCAGGAAGTGAACCCCAGGGGTTGGCCAAATGCTTTCTGCTGCAAAATTTTGATGGATGTTGCTTCCATAGCCTGAGCCAACATTTAATTTGTGTCGCGATGGAACACTTTCAATTGTCAATGACAAAAGGCAATATTTCCAATATTCCTTGAGAATAGGCTTCAAAGGTTTCAGCTCTTTTTTAAAAAGCTTTTCAGCTTTATTTTGACGTGGCAGAAAAGTTTTGCATGCATCCTCGCATCCACTGTTGTGACAGCTGCATTTAATGAGTGCAAAATGATCAGAAAAACATCCTTTGCTGTGGGTTGCCAGTTGGTGACAGGGGAGAGGTGATGCTGTAATCAGAGCAGTGAAGTCATGCACACATCTGCTGAGGCAAAATTTCTGCCTGTCTGGTCTATAGCAGGCAGCTCAATCCATGGCCTCGAAGCCAAATAGGACCTTGCAGACCTATATCCAACCGGCCCCATCTTCAAACAGCAGGGTAAGACTCAATTGGGCCACATTAGGCCATTGTTGCTGGAGGTTCACTCACATATCCTTCTAAATCATCCTCATATTTATCTTACTGAAAGATCTTTCTGGCTAATCTAACATATTTATAATTAACAAATTCAGAGTGGGGAAAAAGGCAAGCTTTACGTAATTCATGTGTAAAGACCCAAATCAGAAAATGAAGATCTTCCTTTAAATACAGATAGTCATAATAGATTAACTTTTTTTCTCAGCAAATTTTCACTTCCCTGCCCTCCAACACACACACTGACCTCCATGGGAAGAATTTACTGCCTTATCCCACTGGTATTGAGCTTGACAATGGGACTTCCTTTGGCCAATGAAAGGTGGGCAGACATGACCCTAGGCCTATTTAGAAGCTAGGTTGTAAGGCGCTGAACATTTACACTCACTCCACTGAGAACCTCCACTTCTACTTTGCAAAGATCATGAGATAATTGTCAGATGACCCTTACAGAATGAGAGGCAGGTGAAATAGTTGTTCCAGTGACTCCAGGCACCTGCAGAGCACACCCACAGGAAGAGTCGCCTACCTGACCCCAGCCTGGATCAATCAACCAGGCCACAGCTGACCTGCAGCCCAGGAAGCATGAGCATAAATGGTGGTGAATCTAAGTCCTTGAGATTTGGAGCTGTTTGTTATTCAGCATCATTGTGTTGTTTCGTAAGCTTTTCAGAGAGATCACCAACAATGTATGCCTGATTGTGTGCTAGAAAAAATATTCCAGCTGTGCTAGATGCCTATCGCTCCACTGACATGGTGTAAGGGAAAGCAGATGGAGCAAATACCCAAGCCAATCAATCCTATTTATGCAAGGCACGATGAATAACAACACCACGCTTAACTGTGTTTTTCACCTTTCGGTTCCATGTTGGGGTCATGGAGTTGTACTTAATATTAATGGAAGTACAACTTTGTAGGGTTTCCCAAGGTTTCCCTTGACCCCAACATTCTTTATTGGTTGTTACCTTCTCACACCTTACAGGGGAAAATTAAAAGTACCTACTTGTGTCAATATCTTCATCTGGAGTCCCTGTTTCCTTTCCACATGGCTCCATTTCCAATCTTCACTCTTTCCTCAATAATAAACCATCACACTGAACCATTATGACAATTTACTCTTGAGGGGAGAATCCTGTGGGTGTCTAAAAGCTTACTGTAAGTTATATTTACTTAATTTATGCTTCTACTGACAAATAATTAGGGCAGCAATTAATTTTAAAATGCAAATGTGCAATGGGTCTCACTGTTTTGTTTTGTTTTGTTTTAAATATTCTTTGTCCTCCGTCCTACTTGTGTTGGAGTCTTAATGGATTTAGTTTAGCAAAGGAATGAAATTATTTTTTCTAATGCTTTATTTACTTGATTGAATCGGACTTTTTATCAAATATTGACTACAAATGTTTGTTCAAGATCATATGCCGTAGAATTTAATAGAAATAAAAACCTGTGGTACAGACCATCATTTTTTACGTGTCTTGTATGTAATCTATCTGAATGATGAATCAATGACAGGCAGGAGACGTTTCTAGCAATCTACCTCTCTATATGGACCAGCTGCTGTTTTCTGGTAAGCGGGGAAAATTTCTTATTATCTCTGAAAAGGTCACAAAGATATTCTTTAAGAAGAGAAAACTTTTCACCTGTAAACATGAGTAAAATTTGCTTTCATTTATCTTACATCCTGCAGTGCTGGGAAGATTGGGAACATAGGTATAGGTCCACTGAATGCTCCTTTCCTTTGTTCATTTATTCGATATTTCCTGTCACCTCATGTATGTGAATACTCCACTCCATGCTAGATTCACCAGCACCTGCTCTGGTTCACAGTAAGCTGGGAAAGTCAGACAGGAAAAAAAAAAAACAACCTCTGTATATTTTGTCATCAGACTACCTAGTGTCATTTTATATTCCTGTTTATTCTCTTTCTCCTCAACTAGAATGTGGGCTCTGTGAGGGCAAGGACCGGATCCATATTCTCACCATACGAGCAGGACCTACTTCAGGGGAGACCCTCAGTAAATATCTGGGCATATTAAAAGAAAAAATGTGATACTGTAGAACCATGAAGAGGATGACATGGGAGGCCGAAGGAGAGATGCCTTCTCAGCATAGAGCATGGTAGAAAGTAGATTGATCAGAAAGGTATCAAAGAGGAGGTGAGCATGGAAGCAGGGGGGTCTCCAAAAGAAGATATTCAGGAGGTTGCCCAACGAGCAAAGTCAGGAGCACACAGCAGGTGTAAAGTCATGTAGGAAGAAGTGATCTGGGCAGGTGTGGGAATACAGCAGTTTCCCTGAAGCATAGGATCCCCTGGAGAATGTCAGGAACTGGGGCGAGACAGGTAGGAAGCCCTAAGCAGACATCCCATATACCCAGAGGAAGAGCCTTCATCTTTCTCTGTAATCAGTGTTGATTGCTGATTGATTGGAACTTTGAGATACCAAATTACTAATTAGGGTGAGCATGCAAGAAACACAGTTGTCCACTTTGGGCAGAAAACTGAGCCCTCTTTGATGATGAATCTGTAATGCTTCTCCATTGATATGTGACTTGGTTTAGGATACAGCCAAGACCTAATCAACTCACTCGAAAAGAGTACTTGGTCATGAACCACACAAGGCAGATGTAGCTAGATTTTTCTGCCATTATCTAAACATTTAAAGGGAAACCAGCATTTTGGTCTAAATGACAATGCTCTTTGTCCTTTTGGTACACATTCAAGTCAAGGTAAATTTAAAAATAAGTTCCACTTAGACTAAACATTATTCATGTCTGTTTTAAAACACCATCAAAGTTATTTGCCTCTCTTTTCGCCCATGTGAAAAAATATTTCATCCACTGAAAACTAATGAAAGACCATCACACAGGCTGGTTTTATGGATTGCTTTCTTTTGTTTCATGGACTTTTCTGGTTTATTAAGGGAAACCCCATTAAATGGAGCCCGTATGCAGACACAATCACTTGCCTTCTGTGTGCTGCAGGTTGAGGTCATCAGTAAGTGGTAGCAGGCCACTTCTAATCTAATTGTGAATTCCTGTCATGTACAGACTTCAGCCCAGGGATGACAAGGATTTTTGAACTTCAAAAAAAGAAAAAAAAAGGAATCACAATAAATATTTCATTGTCTAGTCAACCCAATTTGCTAAGCCTGATTATCTCGTTCAGCCTCCAGAGATTGCTACAGGAAGCCTCCCCAGATGTTCTCCTTCGAGCCAAAATTACCACTGTATGTCAGGGAGGTGGCCCAGCAACTGCATTCTGGAAACCCAGCTGTCAAGGAAGGGAGAGGAGAGAGAAGGTCGCACCCACTGCGGGAGAGCCCTGCAAGTCACTTGCCACCCTGCCAGGCCACTTAACCAGGGCCTGAATTGGGTTAATTGACCAATGATCGACCAAACCTTTTGGCTCAGATTTATACTCTGTTCCAAATTGCGATGGTCAGAGAACATGTGCATGGAGAGTTCCTGAAGCAGCGGGGAGCTAATTACCCCCACTTCCCTAAATCAACAGAAATCCCGAAAGGATGATGCTGAGCAAACAAATATTGAGCAAGAGCCTGACAAGCCCTTTGGCTTGGGCCCGACTCTCCCACTTCTCTTTCCAAGCAACACAGCCCCATGGTTTTCAGTAACAATGGGGCCCCATGTGCTTGTGTTATTTATTATCAGCATATCTTTTTTAATTCATTTTACTTATTATAATTCTTCAGATACTGGCACTTGTAGTAGGAGTATATTTAGGACTTTAGTTTGTTCTTCTATCTACTACCCTTAAACCCCGTCCATTCCTTGGACGTGATCATGGTGGCTGTAGCCACACATAATCTGTTGCTAGAAAAGAGCTTGGACGTAACAGGGAAGAAGACAGGACCTAATACCTTATGAGAGATCATCCTGTCACAAACTAGCCCCAGGGAGCCGAACCAGCCAAGTAAAGATTACTGAAGGAGCTATTCCAGAAGAATTCATGCTTGGGGTTTGGGGAAGTTACAAAGCCAAGATTTTGAAGGTAAACGTGATACTCCTACAGCTTGGCTGCATGAAACAAGGAGTACAGTAAGCTCATGACAAAGAATGTTGTGCTGGCAGCGAATCCATCTGCAGGGCACAAAACCTGAGTTCACACAGGAGATTAGAATGAGTTAAACATCACATTTCAGAGAACTCAGACAATTCCCCCTCGCTTGGTGATTTCACAAAAGACATGATTTTGGGGTGCCCTGCATATTTCACTTTCTCAGCCCAATTTTCAAGGGATGAAGAGTTTCTAGGGCTGTAGGTAATGATAAATCATGTATTACATACTGACTGAGGCTTAATGGTACCACTTGTGTCTGCTAATGATCTAGTTTTACTAAAAATCAAATTAAAACATGAAAGAAATATAAATCATTTTGTAAGATACTGGCTATCTATATATGTTTTTCACAAGAAACTCTATGTAGGTCCTATAACTGAATTATTAAAACCAGAATTTTATAATACTGGTACAACAACTGAACTATTTACCCATAAAACAACAGTTATAGACAGACATTGGTTTCTTTGACATTAATGAGGGAGCAAAAGCTTTTGATCCTTAAAAAAAAAAAAAAGCTCTCAAAAAGGTGAAATAAAATCTAAAATCCAATTACCAATTACCTAATTAAAAAATATCCAAACTGCAGTACTGAAATTTTTTTAAGCTGGCTTTTATGGACCTAAAATATAAAGCTTTATGTAAACTGTCCCTTTTAGACATGACATTTTCATTAACATCACTGTGATATATAACTAATAAAAGTAAGTGTAATTATAGCAGTGTTTAGAAAATAATTTCGAGGGGCACCTGGGTGGCTCAGTTGGTTGAGCATCTGCCTTAGGCTCAGGTAGTGATCCCAGGGTCCTGGGATCGAGTCCTGCATTCAGCTCCCCGCTCAGCAGGAAGTCTGTTTCTCCCTCTCCCTCTCCCTCTCCCTCTGCCACCCCCCTGCTTGTGTGCTCTCCCTCTCCTTCTCTCTCTCTCTCTCTCAAATAAATAAGTAAAACCTTTTAAAAATATAAAATAATTATAAGACAGCATTTTGTGATTGAGCTTGTGCTACACCCTTTTATTCTCATGTCTACCTACTTGTAGCTTCTCAAAAAAAATGGGGATCACAAATACCAGAGAGCACAAGATAATTCTCATGCTTTATATTTGTACATTATGTTCCATGTTGTTTTTCGTTCATTTATGACTAGCTCTTTAGGCATGTCTCTAGGCATCTCATATTAGGAATGGAATTGATTACATCTATAAACAAAGCATTGATAAAAATGACCTTAAGTTTTAAAGTATGCTTGACTTTAAAAATAAAATTCCTATCTTACCAAATGTCTGCTAGGCCCTGTTATAATCCTGTTTTATCTTATTGTTTGATTTTTTCTTTTGCCCCAGTAACTATGGATATGCTTAACACCTGCATCTAAGTCCATGGACTCAGAAAATACCCAAAATGAGAAGGTAATATTGGCATCCAGGGGAATGTCTAGTTCCAGTTACTGTTGTTTTAATATTGTCTCAGTGGTAAGTCACCATACTGAGCAGTTTAACAGAAAAGAAAAAGATTTCAGAATGAGGTTTTTGGGGAATGCACAGGAGGTTACTTAGGGATTTGAGAAGAGATTTAAAAAATAGGGAAGAATCCAAAGGAAAATCAGAGACAAGTTCTATAAATAGAGAGCTAGGTGAACACATAAGAATAGAGTCATGTTCTCTTAAACAAAACTCAGAATAATGAGTGCTAGAGGATCCAATATGTTTTAAATATTACTATATCACAACATATAACATATTGACTAAAGTCTTCACCCACAGTTTTGCTGAAGACTCGTTTTTGTCAGAGAGCTGAAGATTGGGAAGAAATATTTAACAAGATCCAGGAACTATATAAAGAAGGGCATAAATATACCACATTAACAAAATACAAGACAAAAATTAATTATTTTCTCAATTGATACAGAGAAGCATTTGAAAAAAAATCAGCATACTTTCCTGATGAAAAAACTAAATTAGCAAAGAAAGAAACTACCCCAACATAATAAAGTCCATATATGAAAAGCTCACAGCTCAATGGTTAAAGACTGAAAACATTTCATCTAACATTAGGAACAAGAGAAGGGTACCCTGTCTCACAATTTCTATCCAACATAGTACTGGAAGTGCTACCCAGAGCAATCAGGCAAGAAAAAAATAAAAGCATATAAATTAGAAAAGAAAAGTAAAATTATCTCTGTTCACAGATGACATGATCTTACATGCAAAACACTGTAAAGGTGGGACACCTGGGTGGTTCAGCAGTTGAGCGTCTGCCTTTGGCTCACGATGCAATCTGGGGTCCAGAAATCAAGTCCCACATTAGATTCCCTGCAAGGAGCCTGCTTCTCCCTCTGCCTATGTCTCTGCCTCTCTCTGTGTGTCTTTCATGAATAAATAAATAAAATCTTTTTAAAAAAGAAAACCTTAAAGACTACACACACACATACACACACACACACACACTCAGATTAGGACCAATAAACAAATTCAGCAAAGTGGTGGGATACAAAATCAACACACAAAAATCAGTTGTGTTTCTATTCACTAACAATGAACTACCCAAAAAAGAAATTAGGAAGACAATCTCATCTATAATAGAATCAAAAAGAATAAAATACTTAGGAATAAGCCCAATCAAGGAGGTTAAAGACTTGTATACTGAAAATTATAAAACACTGTTGAAAAAATTAAAAACACAAATAAATGAAAAGATATCCCACATTCATGAATTGGAAGATAATATTGGTAAGAGGTCAATACTATCCAAAACAATCTACCAATTCAACCCAATTCCTACCAAATCCCAAAAGCATTACTTAAATTTTTAGAAATCCTAAAATCCAGATGCCAATTCAATGGATCTCAAATAGCCTAAACCAACAAAGTTGGTGGATTCACATTTCCTGATTTCAAAACTATTACAAAGCTATAGTAATAGTGCGGTACTGGCAAAAAGACCGACATATAGAAAAACGGAATAGAATAAAAAGCCCAGAAATAAACTCTGTGTACATGGTCAAATGATCTTTAACAAGGGTGCCTAGAGCACTCATTGTAGAAATAAGTTTCTTCAACAAATGGTGATGGGAAAACTGGATATCCAAATGCAAAATTAGGAAGCTGGACCCTTGTTTTACAACATACACAAAAATTAGCCCAAGATGGATTAAAGACCTAAATCTAAGAGCTCAAACTATAAGACTACCAGAATAAAACATAGAGGAAAAGCTTTATGACATTGGATTTCGCAATGATTCCTTGGATATGACACCAAAAACATAGATAACAAAAACAAAAATAGACAAATGGGACTACATTTAGCATTGGGACTACATCAAACTTTAAAACTTCTCCACATTAAAGGAAACAATCAACAGAGTAAAAAGTAAGACTAAAGATGGGAAAAAATATTTATAAATCATAAATATCTGATAAGGAGTTAATAGCTAGAATACATAAGTAACTCAACAACAATTATATTGTATACCTGAAATTAATATTACACTGTATATTAGTTAACTAACTGGATTTGCTTGGATGGCTCAGTTGATTGTCAGACTTGTGATTTTGGCTCAGCCCATGATCTCAGGGTTGTGAGATGGAGCCCCACATCAGGCTCTGTGCTCAGTGGATGGAGTCTATTGCTCTCCCTCTGTTCTTCCCCCAACTTGCACGAGTGCGTGCTCATTCTCTCTCTCTCTCTCTCTCTCTCTCTCTCTCTCTCTCTCTCTCTTTCTCTCTCTCTCTCTAATAAATAAATCTTAAAAAACTAACCCAAATAAAAAATGAACAAGGACTTAAATAAACATTTTTTTTTGAAGAAGGCTTGCAAATGGCCAACCAAGCATACGAAAAAATGTTTAACACTATGCATCTTCAGAGAAATGTGAATCAAAACTGCAATGGGATATTGTCTCATGCCCCATAGGATGGCCACTATCAAAATAAAGCAAAATCAAACAAAATATACAGAAAATAGCAAGGATTGGTGAAGATGTGGAGAAATTGGGATCCTTGTGTATTAGTAATGGGATTGTAGAACAGACAGATCACTATGGAAAAGAGTATGGAGGTGCCTCAAAAAATTAACACTACAATGAGATATCACCTCACACCCATTAAGTGGGCTACTATCAAGAAAAGAGAAATTAATAAGTGTTGGCAAAGAACTCCTGTGCACTCTTGATGAGACTATAAAATTGTCCAGACATAATGGAAAACAATATGGCAGTTCCTCAAAAAATTATATAATCTAGCTATCCCACTTCCAGGTATAAATTCAAAAGACTGCAAAGCAGGATCTCAAAGAGATATTTGCACACCCATGTTCATGGCAACATTATTCACAATAGCCAAGAGGTGGAAGAAACCCACGTGTCTATCAAAAGATGAATGGATAAAGAAAATATGATATGTACATACAATGAAATATTATTATTTCAACCTTATAAAAGGAGGAAATCCTATCACATGCTACAACATAGGTAAACCTTGAGGACATGACACCAGGTGAAATAAGCCAGTCACAAAAAGACAAATACTGTATGACTCCACTTATATGAGGGACCTAAAGTAATCAAATTAATAGAAACAGATACTAAAATGGCAGTTACTAGGGGACTGGCAAAGGGGGGGAAATGGAGTTGTCGCTTAATGGGTATACAGTTTCAGATTTGCAAGTTCTGGAGATCTGTTTCACAATAATGTGAATATACTTAACGCTACTGAATTATCTGATTAAAAATGGTTGAGGGTAAATCTTACATTATGTTTTCTACCATAATAAAAAATGTGCTTACTTTTTAATTCCTTTAGAAAGAGGAGGGGAGGTGCAGTAGAAAGCAAGCCCAAAACAAAAGTTCATTTGTGAGGATACATGGGGGACAGGATAAATGGGGAACTAAGAGATTTTTGAGACAGAGGGAGGAAAGTCAGCAGGAAAAAAAAATGTGTCCAGAGATACAGAAAACAGCATATTGATGAAATTAAGTCTCAGAGCAAGCTATGACTCCCAGTGGGGACTAGCTGAGCTGACTAGAGAAACTGCTGGACATGACATTAAAACTTTTCTTACCCAAAAGTCTCAGTTGCCTATTTGAACAAGTCAGTGAGATTATCCCCCAAAGCAGAACCCTGGCTCTCCTCATCACTTCTCCCAGTTGGGAAGAGAAACAACCTGCATATGAATTGAGATGTTTCTTTAGATCCCAAACCAAAGCAAGCAATGGAAGAGTTCTCCTGATTGATACTACTCCAAGATAACATTCGTGTCATTCATTCACTCAAGTCTTTCCTCTGTGCTGGGCACTATTCTAGCAGCTGAGGACAGAAGAGATAGAACAGTGTCAGGATAACTGTCTGCGCCCAAGAGACTTGCATCTCAGAGGCACCCATCAGTTGTGCTCTGTGCATCACACAGATCCAGCTCGAGTTGTGTGTCTCTGCATCCTTGCTTTTCCAACTCCTCGAGACGTTGGACCAATCCTATAAGACCATCCACCCATGGATCCATCCAACTGCCCACGCCAGCGTTTGTCCAGATGTAACAAGTCTAAGTCCAAGATGGTTAAGGAAGCAGGGTACTTCCAAACCGGGGCTGTGCCCACAAAGCAGAGGAGAGGAGCTGGATCTGCCCACGTGGCTTAGGAATTGGTTGGCCAAGTATGAGTTCTAATTGAGAAACAGCACTTGAGAGAGAACACAAGTATAGCTTCAAGAGCAGGGGGAAGACTTAGAAGTAAGGGGAGGGTGTGAAAGAAACTCCAAGAGACAAACTCGTTCAAGTCACTTGCAGCAGCACCTTGTTTCCTGGGCTCACAGCAGCCCAGTGGGCAGCTTGGACCCTACGGAGCACTAGGGAAAGAAGCCTTGCCCGGAACACGTGTTTGCAGTGCCCCTGAGGCCCCTCAAAGTTAGACTTTTCCCCCTCTGGTCTACCAGTCATAGGACATGACCAGTAAATATTGGCACTTCTATTTTTTAATGCCATCATTTTGAATTTTCACATTTATGTAAATTTTATAAAGTATATCATTTATTAGTATAATCACAGAGGCGCACAACGCACAACAGATAGGTAGGTAAGTAGATGGCTGGATAGATAGATAGATAGATAGATAGATAGATAGATAGATAGACAGACAGGTATGTATTGGAAGCCTAAACTCAAACTATTTTCATGATAAGGATAAGCAATTAAAAAGCTCGCCGGTCACTCCTCTCAGGCAACCCCTCCTGTATAAGTAGACGTAGAGCACCATGCATCTGGGCATACCACTGCCTTTTGTATCAGACCAACTGGACAGAAGGAGTGGGGAGAAAAACATGAAGAGTGGGCAGGTAGGGACATATTTACCAAATGACACTAATTCCAAAGGACCATAAGAGGCGGGCAAGGCCCCAGAAGAACTCAAAAAGGAAGGCGAGAATTTCCAAAGGGTTGAGTAATGATTATCAAGCTTGATGCCAAACCGCAAGTTTTATCAGATGTCTCTGCAGTTGCCCCTGGCATCCACAGCCATGCTGCTCCAGTTGGAAGATAAAAGAGTCCTACAGGTAGAAAGGTTTTATCCTCAGAGGGATGGTTTCTGTCTTCACTTAGTTTATTAATTCCCCGAATCTGTCTTAAAAGGGAACAGAACCCCTCTAGTTAGCTGGGGCGTGGGACCATCCTCAGCTAGATGCTAGGCTCTCTGTACTGCACACTCACAGGCACAAACAGATGCATGCATACATGCATACAGGAGTCCACAGTCCTAAAACATGGATTTGTATATTTCAAGTCTTATATGTTAAATGTAATGTCTCTGGTAGAAATAAATACGTAACATGTTTAAAGGTATGTAATAGCCATCACGTTTACAAGGTTGGCAATGGGGTGCATTGTTTTACACCGTAATGGATGGGTTAAGAAGATGGGTTTCTTAAGAAAAGATGAAAACAACCATAAATACAGGTTTGATTTTAAAAAGAGTACTTAGAATCTATAGCAATGTCGAAAATGCTACCTTACCTGCCGTGGCTCCTTGAAAAAACATCATATGGATATATCACACCTTATTTTATCAAATCTTACTGGGTGGAGGAACTAGGGAGCTGATGGGCAAGGGTACAGAGTTTCACTTTTGCAAGATAAATTCTGGAGATCTACCATACAGCACAATGCCTACAGCTAACAATTCTCTATTGGACACTTAAAGCTTAGTAAGAGGGTAGATATTACTTTAAGTGATCTCACCACAAAAAAAAAATAAAATAATAACAATAATAATAAAGGGTTTGGGAGGAAACTATAGGTTGTGGCTGTGGCCACGATCCTGATGTCGATAATGGCTTCATGGGTATACTTGTCCTCAAACTCATCAAGTTGTATAAACCAAATATGCGAAGATTTTACGTCAGCTTCCATGAAGTGGGCTTAAAAAAGCCTGCTTAATGAACACAGGGTGGTGTATGGTAATGTTGAATCACTTTATTGTACACCTGAAACTAATATACTGTATGTTAACTAACTGGAATTTAAATAAAAACCTTTAAATTGTTTAAATCAAATAAATTTAAAAATAAAATAAAATAATAAAATAAAATAAAAATAAAATAAAATAAATAAAATAACCTGCTGCTGAGAACTAAGATGGTCTCCAAGTTTTCACTGCAGCAAAGACCATCTTTTATTTTTTCTATTTCTGTTGTTTACATGCTAATTTTGACTCATGGGATCCACAAAGAACTTCTTTATGTTGTTCTTCTATATTCTAAATGTCCAGGATGTCAGGTTACTGGCATTATTTACAAAAGGTATTTACATTTACAAATGTGATCTATTCCACCAGGTTTCCCTCCAAAAATACTGACCCCAAGAAGGTATCACAAAGCCTTTTTCCCCTCACCCTTATCTTTGTCAGTCAGATAAATACCAACAAAAATGACATCTTATTTACACCAATGTTGCACTGACGTTAATTATTTGCAGAGTTGAACACTCATAGTATCATGTTTACTGCCCATTTGCATTCACTGCATTATTACTAGTTTGTATATTTCCCCCTTATTTATTTTGTTCTGTTCAGATTCTCATTCATTTTTTTCTACTCTTAGAGACATGAACCATTTGTCTATAACAAAAAAAAAAATTTTTCCAAGGTTAATTTTGTTCTATCTTTCAAGCTTTACTTACATTACTTTTCTAACACAGAAGTCATACATTTTAGTCAAAGTTATCAAATTTTAGCTAAGTTAATCAATTTTTTACCTTCTAGTGTCCCTTTTCAAAGCTTAAATGGCACTTTGTGCTACAAACTTACTAAGGTAGTTACCAATGTTTTTTCCTGATACTTTTATATATTTTTATTCATTTAAATATTTTATTCCTCTGGAATTTATTTCAAAGAAGTAGAAGCGGATTCAGTTTCATGATTTCTACATGGTTGGTGTCAATGAGACATGCTCAACACCCTCTATGGGCTAATTCATCTTCTCCCAGCTGACCTGAAAAGCCACCTTGATCATATGTTTATGTCCCTTTCTTAGCTTCCAGGCTTTTCCATGACCTGCTTATTTCTGCACTAGCACTACATCTTATGGGTAATATAGCTCCAGGACATATGTACTATGTTGTAGGTCAAGTCTTCCCCCACAACCCACCTTTTCCACAATAGTCATAGCCTTTCTATTTGTTCATCCAGCTGAACTTGTGAATTATGTCATGAGAAAAAATAAACTATGTTGAAACTTCAGAATTTCCATATACAGGACTAATAACAAAGTTTCCCCCAAAATATTATTTAGAACAGGAATCAGCAATTTTTTTTTCTGCAAAGGGCCAAAGAATGAAAATTTTAGTCTTTGCAGGCCGTACGGTCTGTCATGATTACTCGACTCTGGTGTGAAAGTGCAAAAGCAGCCACAGATAGTCTGTAAGTCAAGGGATGGGACTGTGCCTGTGAAAACTCCATTCCAAAAACAGGCAGAGATACAGTGGAATATTACTCAGTCATCAAAAGGAATGAACTATTAAAACCTGCTACTGCATAGAAGAGCCCTAAAAATAATGTGAAATGAAAGAAGCCAGACACAAAAGGTCACATATTTTATGATTCCATCGATATGAAATATTCAGAATAAGTATCCATGTGGACAGAAATCAGATTAGCTGTTGCCAGGCACTAGAGAGGGAGAGGGAACTGGGGAGTAATTGATAGGTATGGTGTGTTTTTCTGGGGTAATAAAAAAGGTTTTGAAATTAGAGACAGGTAGTGGTTGTATATCACTGTGAATTGGAGTAAACGCCACTGAGTCTTACACTTTAAAATGGTTAATTTCATGTTATGTAAATTTCACCAATAAACAAAACACTATACACTAAGAAAAGCCCCAGGTCAGCATGCGGGTATGTACAGCAAGGGGAAAACGGGAGAGACAGGCAGACGCTCCTCCTACTTGGTGCTAAGGGGGTCCACTGCTGAGAAGTGCCTGTGAGATGAGAGGGGACTCCCTAGCAGATGTGGGGGTGATTAAAGACACAAGGATGAAAGGCAACACATCCCCAGCAGCAGCAGGGCTGAGGGACGGGCTGTAGGGTTCATCCCTGAAACTCCTATCCACACAGATTCCAAGCTCTGCTGCATGTTGGGATCACCTGGCATCTTTAAAAAAACTCCTGAGGCCAGGCTCCTACCCCCAAAAATTCTGACTTAATTGATATGAAATGCATCAGGATTTTGAAAAGGTGCCTGGACATGTGGTCACATTAGGGAATCACTGGCCTACAGACAAGGTGATGAGCTCCCCTGACATCTCCCTTGCGCTATGCGACCAAGTCAGAAACCTACCAGACTTCACTTGCGAATCCCCTGGGGGATAGTAGACATCACCGATGCCTGGTCCCATCCCCTGACTTTCTGATCTGGGGTGTCACCTGGACTCAGGAGCTTTTGAAAGCTTCCCAGGTGATCTGAAAGGCAGCCATGTCAGGTACCCTGCACTAAACACTGTTTCCAAAACATCTCTGAAAATAAGAATCTGTTGGAACCCTTTTTAAAAACAGAAAAAAAGAGAACAGGATGGAAGGATGGATTCCCACCACCCACCCCAGACCTGCTGACTCAGGGAAGCTCCCTGGCAATGAAGGAGTTTAACAAGGGTCCAGGTTGATTCTTAACAGTAAAATTTGGGGAATCCTGCACTAAGAATAGAGGAGAGGGGGAGAAGGGAGGGAGAGAGAACCACCTTCTCTACGTTCACACCTGAGAGAGCCTGGGGTAGCAAAGGAAGCCTGAGGCACGATCTCAGGCCCCCACAGAGGACTCTCCCTGGTACAGCAGCCTGAAAACTCAAACTCACATTACCCTACACACTGTGGATTCCTTACGGTCTTCAAAGCATTATCTCCTGCGAACAGTTAGGCTGGAAAGGCTCCTCCTACTCCAGAGCTCAGAGCACCTGACGGACTATCATTCGTTGCCCTGGTTAGTGGGGCACCCAGAATGATACCCATTTAATTTTGCCTCCCACACCAGTGCTCTTTCCATAAACGGTGATTCTTGGAGCCAGAGTCCACTGCATGGAACCCAGCACTCCTTCTAAATAATTTGTGGGGTTGAAATGGGCATCAAAGAGAAACCAACAGTGGGGAAAGAAAGCACCTAAGAGTAGATGCTTGAGAGCTGTGGCCTCTGGGTGATGATCAGGAGACAGACGGGAAGCAGAGTGACCCGCCCCTCCCCACCCGGGCCTCCCCTAAGTGTCTGCCTTCCTCCTGCTCCCCCACACTGCACAGCACCCACTGAGGCATCCAGCCTGTTTAGGTGAAAGTAAAATGCGAGATGGGAAGGATGAGATCTGAGCCCAGGGTCAGCAGTCCGAGGCTGACCCTGCTCTCTGAAGGCCCCCCACCACCACCACCCAGCATTCACTTATTCAAACACTGCAGAACCGTGCACCCTGAGCTGAGCTGGGCTGTGCTGGGCACCCAGTGCTGAGCAAACCAGACCAGTCCCTGAGCCTCACTTAGCCTGCTGTCTGAGGCCTTACCATTCCAAGTCTCTGCATCACCTGAGAGCTGTCAGAAAAGCGAGGTCGCAACACCACTATCCCCTCAACCTACTGAACTAGTCTCTATTTTAAATGTGATTCCAGGCGATATGATGGCCATTGCCAGGAATGGGAGCCAGGCCATGGACTTCAAGAAATGCAGTGTGGGCTCCCTTCCCTTGGCTTCAATGGGAGTTCGTACTGGAGAGAAGAGCTCTCCAGCTCCAAGGGATGTTAGAGTCCACTTCAAAAGATCTCCTTTGGTAAGCAATGAACTCGGAACCCAAAGAGGTCACATGACTTCTAAGGAAAGAGCCAGGACCTGAACTGAGGATTCTACTCTCAGGTGCCATGCGCCTGTCACAGGGCTAAAGAAAGCAAGCCAGGCTTGCTTTCCTCTGTAGGAGGAAAGGGGGAAAAAAAACAAAACAGGATGGCAGGGAGCCACACCATGACAGATTCTGAGGGGTCTCTCAAAAACTGTTAGGAGGCAGATCATTTCTGTAGCCCATTTTCAAGTCTGCTTTTGATCCAAATAAAGGAACACTGACCTCCTTTGGCTTCCCAGCATGAATGCGCTTTTTTTATTTTAAGGTGATGCTCTGGTCCATGACACCTACCGAGGCACAAGAAGATGGCCATCAGGTATTACCCCATCTGTGTTCTTCCAGCAGGGCTCAAAAGGTGAACCCCCCGAGTCTCAGACACCCTCACAATACCTGCACCAAGGTCCTCATCACCTTTGGCTAGATTGCATGAAACAAGCAATATGCTCTCTGTTAGGATGTGTGTAAATGACCGCACCCAAGCAAGCAGAGGTGTGCTACCCAAGCAAGCTTACCCACCGGAAGTCCCTGTGACATCTAAGCAGCTGAACAAAGATCATCAAGGAAGCTGACAGCTCCGTACTCCTCCTCTCCACTCACTGGAAGCATCCGGCCCTGGGCCACTCTAAAACTCAAACTTAAATCAACTTGAAAGACACCCCCCTGCCCAAGAACCAGAACATTTTGTCAAAAAACAGATAGATGAAAAATGAACACACATAGCCACCACCCCTCGAGTATCAGAGCACAGTTCTCTGAGCCGAGGGAGCGGAAGACTGGCAGATCTGAGCCAGGGGCATGTGATGGGCCTGTTGCTTCTTTTTCTTCCCATCCCAGTGATAAATAATCGATTTGAGAGAGCTGATACAAAGAGACAAGAGTGAAAAGTGGGCATGACACATTTACCAGAAGGATTTTTCCTGGGCTTCTTAAGTATAGTGCCTGGAGTTTTTTCAATCATATTAAAAGTAGAAGGGAACACCTGCTTCATGTTACCCGACCACAGTTCGGAAGTATGATTAGGTGGCTCATGCACCATCAGGAAGAAAAAATGTATATATCATGGGAGAGAACGGCTTGACAAGTTAACAAAAATTTTATATTGTTTCCAATTTAGAAACAGAGAGACAGACACCAAATCGCAGGAGGATAGAAACACTCCTTTTCTAGTTGAATTCTCAAAAAAAGGCTCCGGAATGCAGTTTCCGACATCAGAACAGAAAAGTATTTTTAGGATGGATTTTTTTTAACCCTCTCCCTGAAAGATGAGATTTTTGTAATCACAACTTAACTGCATGCCTGCCAATCATGTTGACTTAAGTAGAAATAGTATTTGCTGGCTTCACGAGCTGGTGTTTCCATTGAAGCAAATGGAGTTGAGGATTTGTGACTTGATCTAATGGCAATGGCTTTCCAATAGACATGCACGGAATCATTGATCAGTGTGCCCTCTCCTTGTTTGCACTGGAACACCGTTCAATTTACACCAATTAAAGAATGCTTGGTTTGGGTATTGAAGAATAATTAAGGGATGCAAATCCCCAAGGGCTTCTAAAGATGACATCTGACCAGAATGTTGATTACGGCATGAAGGCAGCGTTAGTATTTGAATAGTTTGACTGATATACAAAATCATTACAACGTCTCTCCAGGAAGAGTGACATTAGGTCAATGTATGTACTTGCCTGGTCACCCTAAACAAATTTGACAAGTCTAATTTTAAGTAATTGCTCAGAGTTGAGTGGCCGCCTCTGTCCCCACAAGGGCAGCTGTCTGGACCACATCTTGTAATTGAGATGTGTCTTTAAACTATATGTGTCAACCCAACATGCAAATGTGCTCTCGAGAAAGGTCAAGGGTTGGTGAGGCTCCGGTGAATCATTTTCCAGTCAAATTTCACCGTGAAAACTTTACTGTAGTTATTAGTCAACTCATCGGCTAATTCTACTTCACTCCCTATAGGAAAGATTACATGTCCTCATGGTGTTGGACTCTACAGTTCAGGTGGAGACCATCTCAGAATGTGTCCCCTGGACCAGCTGCAGCAGCATCTGACACCTTGTCAGTAATGCAAAGTCTTGGGCCCAACCCCAGGCCTGCTGGATCAGAGACCATGGGGGTGAGGTCCTGTCATAAATGCTTTAATAAGATCCTGGTGGTCTAAAGCCCGCTAGGGTTTGAGAACCACTGACCGAGCCCACCAATTCACCCTATCAATGATGAGAGTTAGGTAAGTTGCCTAAGGTTGCACAGCTCAAATGACAATGGAGGCTAGAGTGGATCATCTTGTGTTAGACACATTTAATTTCTGACTTTTATCATTCAGGGAAAGTTTTGCAAATGGCTTGCTGCCCTGTTCTTTGTTCTCTTATGTAGCCCTCCACTGATTCCTGAGAATGTGGGCAGGATCTGTCCTGGCGGATGACTGGTTCTCCTCCTTCTCCTGGACACATATAAGAGAGGGAGCCTTGTGGCCCCAACAGTAGCGTACAGCCATTGGACTTAGTTATTAGGAGGAGCACTGTCTGAGCCAGAAATTTAATTGCCAGTGTGAGAGCCTTGAGAGGTACCTACTTCTGTCCATGGAGATCACGGATGGACGTATAGATGCTGAGCTTCCACCGCCCCACATCCCTGAACGACTATGATGAGCAGAGCTCCCTGCTGACCCCCACTGGATGTATAGTGAGAGCAACAAACTAATGTGTCAAGCTGCTGATACTTGGGGGATGTTTGTTACTACTTTATAACTCAGCATATCACAGGATCCTTCGGGACTGGGGAGCAGCCCCCTTGCACTCAAAGTGAGCCATGGGGAGGACAGAGAAGCAGACAAAAAGAAAGGCATCTTCTCTGCTTAGAATATAATTAAATATAGTGATATTTCCAAGAGGATACAAGGATGGGCACCAAATTTGAGTTAATACCCAGAAAACAGATTTCCAGATTCAATTGTCTCTTTTACAAAGCATTGCGTCCTTTGCCATTTTATCCCAATCTGACCACCCTCGAGCTGCAAGGAGCTTATTTACTTAACTACCAGCAAGTTACCCAGAGCAAAACTGAATCTGGAGGGCGGTTTGCTTCACAGGAGCTCCTTCTCCCAGTGCCTCACCCAGCAGCTCAGCAAGTGCAAAGCAAAAGGTCTCTCCAGTGTGTGCAGGCTCCCAGCAGACGGATAAAGCCCGTTCACCTTGCATGCAGCCCTCCCTCTCCCGCTCCCTGTTCTTTTCTTCCCCGACAGCCTCACCACCCAGGTGAGCCTGTGCACCCAGCTCCCCACCTGCCCCTTCCCCCCCCCCCGCACCCCCCTTTGCCTTTCCGCCTGGGTCGCTCTGCAGCAGCAGCAGCAGCGGCAACGCTGAGCCTTTCAGGCCGGCGTCCCGGGGCTCCCGAGCGGGGCGGGGGTAAGATGTGCCTCTGAATGGGGAGGAGTAGACAGGGTGGATTAATGGCAGCGGCAGAAGAGTGATACAGCCCGAGCAGAACAAAACGAGGGCGACCCGGACAAAACAAAGCGCCACAATAGATCATTTCTGAAAAGTCATCTGGGCAGCTTTGAAACCCAGGGCTGTGTGTTCCAGGGCAGTTTCACATCCACGGGCTTTCAAGACACATGAATGGAAGAGGAACAGTAACTCTTTTTCATACCTCTTTTCAGGGGTCTTGTCGGCACAGAAGGATTTACCATTCAATTCCCATACTTTTATGTGGGAAATTAGGAATTTGCCCCTTAAAAAAGAAATTGCCTTTTAAACTCTCATAAATTGTGGCGACTTTATAGATTTACCAAAATTTCTTCCTCTTTCTCCTCCTTTTGCTTCTATTTCACTTTTAAAAATACTCATAAACACAACACACACACACACACACACACCACAAACATTTCCATCCTCTCCACCTTTCTCAGGGACACTTTATTCAGAAAATCTCCAACCAAAGGGACAGTTCCTCTTTCCGGGCCCCATACGGCGCGGGGGTTTCGTTCTCAACTAGGTCTTCATTTGGCCACATTTCATCACAGACCCAACTGCTGTTCGGAATAAAAGGACCCATCCCGGAAAATATTAATCACTGTACGTTTGCAAAGGTGGCAAGGGTTGGGCCAAGTTGGTGAAAAGGTCAGAAGCGAAATAAAATAAAATAAGACGTCCGCTCATTCATGGACCCAGCAGGCATTTACTGGGGAGCCACTGGTGCGACCAGCCCCACTGAATTGTCAGTGCAATTGACTGTGTTTGCAATTGATGCAAAACAATCAAGTTTTACTGGAGGAGAGCTCAAGAAAATGTCCCCAACGGGAACGGCCCCACCGCGATTTTCACCGTGGCCACATGGATCTGGCTCCTTTTCTCAGAAGCCCGCAGTGTTTGGCCACGTTAATCTCATTAACCTTCCCTATCAGTTTCAACAGGACAGAAATGAAGACTTGAGAACGAGTCCCTGGTCTGAGACTCAGGCTGGGACAAGTCAAGCTTTGGCTCTGAGCCAGTACATTTGATCTGACTCCCCAGGCCTCTTCCAGGGATCCCCCCCCCTTTTTTTTGGAGCAGAGGAAGAAAGCACCCACAAGGAAGCCTTGCCATAGGAAATCCAGCCATGTCTGACCCTGCATCCCTCTTCCCTCCTCCTGCCCCCAGGAGAGCCCGGTTCCAAGGCCGATTCTGGGAGCAGCTGTACAGACAGCAGCCATTCTCTAAGGGCATTCAAGCGTACCCGGGTTCCCTCGGAGAATCCTTTGGGGTAAGAGATGGGAAGGGATGGGGGGCAGGGAAGAGAAAGGAAGGTTTTCCTCCCCAGCAGGTCTGTAAGGCGAGCCTGGGACACACTAACCATTTCCTGATGTGCAGAAGCTGAAACTTGCACTTCTTTTCTTGTTAGATTTCTTAGATACGCACACACAAAATAAAAAAACCTCACCCAACAAAAGAGGGCCTCACAATATGCTTAATTTGGTCCCTTTCAGACTCCAATATCACTTGTCTGTCCCCCTCCCCCTTCAAAAACAGGATAAACAATGATGTCCTATTTCTGAAGACAATTGTTAAAAAACTCAGAAATGTGCAGTATGTAAGTGTGTCAAATCCACACACTGTATACCTGAACTTACACAATGTTATAAGCCAGTTATATCTCCATGAGGCTGGGGAAAAATAAAACCTGAGAAAGAACACCCAGTAATAACTGCATTGACATCTGCAAGTCTGGGAACTATATCATTTCCTTCCTGAAAGAACCTGCTTGTGAATAGTTATTTCAAAAGGAGTCAGGATATTGCTCTTTAAGAGGCAAAATCTCACTCAGAAAAATTAATATTTGAAGGAAATGATGGATCTTAAATCCAGCCTTCACTGGCTTGAGAAAAAACAGGTAGCTTTAATGGTCTACAAAGGTTTATAAATTAAAATGTGCCAGTTTCCTTCTTCACTGTCTCTAAACCAGGAGTAGAAATTCCAAAGGCCAGGATACAGAAGCTCTCAAAAGTCCCACCATGATAACAACTCCTACACCCCCCAGAAACGGCAAAGTTCAGTATCTCTGGGGAGACTCCCTTTTCAACAACCTTACCCACACCCCCAAACCACAAATATTGAGAGGATGACAGTGCCTCTAAACTCAAAACCAGCATTTCCCAGCCTGTTTGGAATTGACAGCATATTGCTTACGAAATCCTCTTCCAACTTAATGCTTAAAACTACTGGCTTGTACTTATTTTTTTTAAGGAGTCTCCGCAATCAACATGGAGCCCGAACTCACAACCTCAACATCAAGAGTCACATGCTCTACTGGCTGAGCCAGGCAGGCGCCCCTCTACTTATTATTTTTCCTGATTTCAAATATTATATGATTAAAGAGATTCTTTTGTGATTTTTTTAAAATATCCTCTGTGCTGCATTTTTCATCAATGTGAATGCAATTTTTTTCTTTTATAACCAGTCTCCATCCCCACGGCTAGGACCATTATAGGCTGTGCCAGCTGTAGGAATTCTTACCTTTTCACAGTCTTTTGTCTATAAAGCACTAAAAGATGATCTTAAACAGCAACCGGGTGCACTCCCCCTCCTCCCCCACACACAGACACCTCTCATTAAAACTTTTCAATAGGCAGTGGTACCCCAGCCTCCAGCCATGCTGCCGATAGGAATCGTGTCTGTCTGTCATCCACTCTCATTCTTGTCTCCTGTTCCTTGTGCTTATAAAGTTCTTCCCTATCTGGGGCCTTTGCACATGCTCCCATGCACTCAGAAGGCTGCGCCCCCACTTTCTGCATGCCCAGCTTCCTGTCTTCCTTTTGGGCTCCACCGAAACACTCCCTCCATGTGGTGGCTTCCCCTGATCATGCTGTCTGGGGTGGCTTTCTCTTGCCCACTCACCTGTATTCCAAACCCAAGTGTATGTCCTTCACAACACATATTCCATCTGTAGGTGTTTTCATTTTACACCTGTCTATGTGCTTTGTCTCTCTTCCCTGCTAGAATGGAGGCTCCCACATGACAGGAACACGACTCTTTTGCTACTTGAGCATTGCGGGTAGAGAATTGGTGCTCAGTAACATTTGTGGGAGGAAGGAAAGAAGGAAAAAAGGAGGAAAGACAAGATATTGACTTGAAATCATTTCCCTGCACTCTAGCCCCAAAATGTTCTATATTATTCAGGGTGCAAAACCTTAGTTCTTCTGTTAAACAGACCCCTGAATACAATGGCTCCTAGGATCGAACTTTATTCTCTTTCAGGTTCTGGAGTTGGACAGTCCAGGCTGACAGGATGTTCTGTTTCACACAGTGACGAAGAGATCCAGATTTTTCCCTTTTTTTGTCCCAATCCCACAGGGCCCTGAGCATCTGCTTAGTTTAACGGGGTTGCCAGCACATCCAGGTTCCAGCCCATGGGAAGGGAGAGAGAGAGGAAGCCCAGGAAGAGCCAGTTGCAATGAAGACGTGAAACAAGTTGTGCACATCGCTTCTGCTCACATTTCATAGGCAATAAGTTAGTCTTAAGTCCAGAAAGGGAGGTTGAGAAGTAGAGACTCTAGCTGAATGACTTCCATGTCCAGGGAGAAAAGAACAGATTTAGGGAAAACTAGCCATCTGCCACATGTTCTTCGACTCTTTTCTGAGTAGAAAACTTTCTGGGGCCTATCCCAGGGTAGCAGAACCTGTGGGTAGCCTGCCTTTGATTGGAGGAAGGAGAGCTCAGCCCCGTCCCCCAGCACCCCCACTGCCACGAGGGAGCTGGTGGAGGGGGTTGCACGAACCCCAGGGTGGCAGGCGTTGCAGCCACCTTGAGCACTGAGATGCCAACATGCTCAATCCTTCCCTTCTTCTTTGACTCCGAAGCTCAGTGAACATCCAGATGGGTTTTTGTTTTCAAAAACAAAAATTTCCCATCCATTTCCTCACTCCCTGTGCCAGAAGATGCAAAATGCAATTGACCAGAGTACCTGCTGCTCTAACAGGAAGCAAGGGAAATAAAATAGGCAGACCTCTTTGGTGTCCCTGGGACAATTCTAGTGTGGCAGCTTCCTTCAATGTAATTTTGAGTAAATCATTTAATATCCGTAAGACTCATTTTGCTCGTGTCCAAAAGGGGAGCTATAATACCTTGTCATGTGGTTATTGTTAGAATTAGCTCATGAATGTAAAGATTTTAGTTCTTCTTAAGAAATATCTGGCACCCGGGTGTTTATTTGTCCTTCATTCATTGGCTTTTCTCTTGCTAAATCTCAGCCTGATAAACTATCTCTCTTCCTCAACGGATACCTCGGGCCCACAGCCTTGTCTTAACAGTCCAGTACACTTTGTCTCTCGTTCTCTCTCAATTCCTGCCCCACGCTTAATTCACATTTTTTATTTAATGCCTTGTGCTATCCACTGATTGTTTCATCAGTATTTGTCCAGTCTCGTTGGCTGGATTGCAAGCTCCCTGAAAGCGGTAGATCCCAATGTAAGTTCCCGCAGCTCATAGCATCTAACACAATGAGGGGATCACATAACATCAGTCACACAAACACTCAACAAACGCTCCACTGGGTTGCCGAAATAAAGATACCAGCAGATTGACGCTAGATCTACATGACCTTAGAAAAATAAATTAATTCAGCATATTAGTCCCAAATGTTAGTTGATTCGGGATTTCTTTTTCAAATAGTAAAACGTTCTGCTTCTGTGAACTGAATGACTAACTTAGTATCCTTGTGTGGAAGAAGCTGAAAGTGTTGCCGAAAATTTTATTGCACCCTGAAACTTCTGGTAACTCAGGATGCTGCCTTCTGGGTGGTGTTTATTCTCTGCCACAAACACCTGAATTACTGAAATTGAAATCCATCCAGATTCTGTTTGGGGTTCCAGCATTTTGTGGACTGGCACATGTGCCTGACAAAAATCTGGGGAATGCTTGGCCTTTCATTCCTCTGAGAATTATGCCATTTTCCAAGAAAAGCTAAATAGCTCATTCATGTTTCACCCTCTGTTCTTCCAGGCTGGTTTCCTGAGGATATTTTTTAGCCAGACTGGTGTGTGTGTGTGTGTGTGTGCACGCGCGCACACACGCATGTTTTAAATAGGCTGCTAGAAACTGGGAATTTTAAACTAAAACTTATATTGAATGATTCTTGAGTGCATTATCAGATGAAGAATATTATCCTTATTTCATCTATTTTAGACTTTAAAAAAAGGGGAACATATGAATGGCATTCAATCAGTGGCTTTTGTTGACGAATTCCCCCAGAGTATAACTTAAATCCACATGAAATCTCTCAGCACTGTTTCTGAGGGAAGCTAACTAATAAGTACCATCAGGTAACAAAGCTGTTATGCTTTTCTTTCTGCATCACGTTTATCAAGAGAAGCAGGGAACTTCTTATTTCAAGGGCTTTTTGTACAAGGAAACCTAATGTGGCCTTAACACGCACTGAAATCTCTAGGGTGAGAAGTTACAAAGAAGCAAAGCTCCCTGGCCGGACAGCATCCTTCAGAGTTTTCCAGCAGGACCGTGATAAGTATATAAACCACCCACAAACGTGGGGCACACTCCAGGCCATCTGAAGCCCTGGACCCTGTTTTCAAAAAGAGGAGGTGCCATGAACTGTGAAACACGGAGCCCAGACTCACTCCCCAAACCTGAGCAATAAGCTTAAATGCAGACAAGGAAAATACTTGGTTTGGCTGAAGTGGACAGTTCAGACCAGTGTGAACTGGGCTGGCCAAAGAGTCCAAAAATCTATAAAAGTTCTTTAGAAAACAAAAAGGCATTGGTCAACAGAGGTGGCCTGGCAATGGGTAAATGTGTTCCCCTCAAAGCTAAAGTTGAAGCGTCCCTGAGTGCATCCAAAATGTTTGTTATACCTCCATATAAGACTAAGGTGAATTTTCCTAACTTCTCGGTTTTGTCTTCTCTAGGGTCAGCGTGAGCTTTTTCCCTAATTAGGAAACTTCATTAAATTACAAGCTTTAAATATATATGTATTATATATATTTATATATGTATTTCCTTCCTCAAAATGATGAAACCAGCAAGGCCTTCTAAGAGGACTCCCGAAGGAGCTCTTTATCACAGAGGAATAAAAGTACGTGGTAGGCAAGGGCACAGAGCAAAGGGTAGGGCTGTCAGGGATTCAAGGACCCCATTGCAGGGACCTATACTTTCCTGTAGGTTCTCAGGGGCTTGCTGAACTGGTCTAAGAGTGAGCGGGTCACTGTGGCCCCCTCACACTACAGGCGGTGCTGAGTCATAGGGGAGCAACACAACCCGAAGTCTGAGGACATTTAGTCCAAAAGTGTGCAGGTGACAGCAAGCAATATAGCTGATGAATGGCATTGTTCCACGGCATTGTCTTCTAACCTACCCTGGCAGTCAGGGTCCCGGAGAGAAACAGAGGGCTCATTCAAATGGGGGCCTCTGGAGAGGCTACTGAAAGGTGGCATTTGGGTCAAGAAAACCAAACCTTGGTGAGCAGATATCACCCCTGGGCTTGAAGCAGCACTGGGGAGGGGTGACTCCCACCAGACAGAAAAAATGATTGTGTCACTCTCGGGCCAGCAGGGGGCCTGACTGGCCATCAGTACCCTGACCTCACTCTCCTGTGCCTCAGTTTCCAGCTCCTGAACCCGCCAGACTGTGGGCGCAAAGAAGCCACTGATGCCACCTTCAGTGACCTACTTTCCCAGGACTCTCCACAGAGCAGGGTGGGAAAGGGGGGAGAAGGGGTCTAGAGGGCAGATGGGAAATGTCTAACCCACATACTGGCTACTTTATTTTTAAATACTCATTTCCTACCGTTGACCTTCCCCCACTGGAACATAAGCTCCCAGAGGGCAGGGATTTTAGCCGGTCTGTCCTCTCCCAAGTACCTGCACACAACTCAGGCACTTAGAGTATTTGTTGAAAGGCTGAATAGAAGCAAAGAAGAAAAAACATCTGCCCAGTATTTAACAGCAAGTAAGTAATAAGACAAGCAGCATTTTATATAAGGTAAAAATAGTTCTTAACAGGGTGTTTCCCTACGGTAAACTGGTTCTTATTTTGGCCATTCTGCCCAAAGCAAAATATAGCCAACATACATAAGAAGGAAAATATGGTGGGGTATAAGATTTGCTGAAAAGATTATATTTATGCTTTGCTTGGAGTGAAGAAAAGTTTTGGGAAGCGGACCGAAGAATTTTAAATTGCCTTAAAGAAACACAAGAAATACATCTTTCCCCTAACTTTCAGACCTGTGGTCTAGGAAAGAGGGGACAGTTGCCAGAATTCTTAAAGAAACTCAGTGTTAAACAGTGAAAAGATGTCAGGTTGTGGGTTTCTTTGCCACGGGAGGCTTTAGAGACCAACATTGTCTGGATTTGATGACAGGTAATGACATTAACTAATTACAAAACTAATCACATTTGGAGCGGTGGAAGCTGAGATCATGATAAGCATAATCAAATCCCTGACTTCAGGGCTTCGGGAATCAGAGGATAAGTTTTCTCCCCTCGCAAAGCTTGACCAGATGCCTCTTGGAGGAGGCCTTTGTCTGAGTATTTTGGAAGATACTGATGTGAGTCGGAACCAGTATTCTGGATCGCAAAGCCCCAGTGGCTCGACTGGCACTAAGCGAGCGCCCTACAGGGATGCCGTGTGTGTCCCCACTGGCTGAAGGGGAGACTTGTCCACCCCGTCATTAACAGGAGCTCCATCAAGGTAAGGGGATGACCGGTTGGGTCACCGTGGACAAATTCCAATCCGTGGGAGTCCTGGTGTCTTCCTCCACAAAGCAGAGGTTAAAATAGCAATCACCTTTGCCTCTGCAAATTGCCATGAGAATCCAGCAAAAGAGTTTACTCTGCGGATTATAAGCTGTTTTAAACATAACAAGTATTGCTAGCATTAATCCAAATGACGGGCCTGAATCTCTATTATGTGAATATCTCAATCATCAGTAAGGTGGAGAATCTTTAAAATAAAGAAGCGGACCGCCTTCTGGTGGCAGGAAGGCCTCCACCACTCTCTCGCGCCCCTCTTGCTCTCTCTGGCCCCGTGGGAGGAAAGGGAAGAGGCGGGCCTCCATCAAAGCATTTCCAGCCCTCTAAGGAGACAACAGAGCAGTGGCCCTGGTCATTCTTCTCATCTGGTAACATTCCTTAAGCCCCAGTGTAAAACTTGAAAGGAAATGAAATCCTAAATGCAAACACTATCTCTCCGTCTCCTGGAAAACGTTCTACCTCTATGTTCCCTCTCCTACCAATTCACTCACCCTCAGTTAAAGCCGCCCTTTGAGTTAAACCTCACTTTTCAGAAACCAAGACATCACTTAAGAAAGAGAAAAACATTAAGAGATCCAGATTTCAATTAACTTTGCCATTGATTTTTGCGTAATTCTGGGGGAGGCATTATTCTTTTTGGTAAAGCAGGGGCAAAGAACTCTGAGATGAATGGAGGCTCTGATGACGCCAGCAGACTAAAACACACGAAGTCCCGATCCCCAGGCCCGGCTGACCAGCAAAAATATTCAGAAAATGGCCCAGAAGAGAGACCTGCCGAGTTGCCCATAACAATGGAGACTCTGACACTCTGGTAAAAAGCTTTCAGCAAATAGCCTTTCCTTGCATATTTCCAGTTTCATGTAATTTATGTTTGATGTTCTCACAACGGTGCGATTTTTCTAACCAATCAATAAAACAGATGATCCAACCTTGCTCTTTTCAAAGCTGCAACTGTTTGGTAATTGTGGAATACACACCGATCATAACAGGAGACCACTGGGTTCACACTGCTCACACCTGTGAACACACATGTGCACGCGCTACATAAATACAATAGAGTAAACCACTGATACAGATATAATTTTTAATGTGTTGTGTCATTGAATGTCTATGAGAGGGAAAAAAGTCTGTGAAAATAGATTTAAAACAACAGGCAGTTTAATCAGATAAGTACACAGCATTTATCTCTGTCCTCTAGAAATATGATTTCGGCATAATGAATGAAGGGAAGGAGCTCACTGGAATACAGTCCTTCTGAGCAACAGAGTGAAACCAAACATCATGGAGAACCCATTCCCAGGGGGGCACAAGGGGGGTTTGCTGGGATGAGGAGCAAGGCATCATCATCCGCCAAAGCAGGGAAACTGTTAGACTTGAGCAAAGGAAATACGATGTAACCATAAATGATGCAATTAGGAATTTCATTTTTAAAGGTTTATTCCAACTCTACTTGACTTTCCAATGGGGAGTTCAAGCCTGCGATAGAACTCGGCAATCTCTGGAAGCCCCTACAGGGGTAGAACAGAAGGTTCTCTGCAGTGATACAGAAACCACCTTTCTTGGGGCACCCGGGAGCCTCAGGCAGTTGAGCATCTATCTGACTCCGGATTTTGGCACAAGTCATGATCTCAGGGTCTGGAGACTGAGCCCCACGTTGGGCTCTGTGCTCAGCAGGGAATCTGTTTGGGGTTCTCTCTCCCCCTCTGCCCCTGCTGCATGCATGAAGAAGAAAAAGAAGAAGAAGAGGAGGAGGAAGAAGGAAGAAGGAAGAAGAAGAAGAAGAAGAAAGAAGAAAGAAGAAAGAAGAAAGAAGAAAGAAGAAGAGAATCACCTTTCCAGGAAGTACAAGGGAGTGAACTGAAGCAAACATCCTCCTCTCAAACAAAATGCAGAGTAATACTATTCAGTAGCCACATAGGCAGAGCTATAAACCTGAACTTGCTGCTCTCTGCTCTTGTCGGAAGGAAAGCATTAGATTTACATCTGATGATGTGGCTCTTCCCTAGGGATGCCGAGCGCCTGCGGTCTCCTGGAGAACAAGGGGGCTTCAGGTGAGGAAGCCCGAGCCCGGGGCAGGGCAGATGGCAGCCCAGCAAGCTGATGCTCAGGGACTCACTGACTGTGTGCTATGCACCAGCCGGGTTCCCAGGGCTTCACCCCTCACCCAACCCTGTGAGCAGGTCCTGTCACCCACTGAGTTTTACAGATGATGCAGGGATACCTGAAGTGACTTGCCCAAGGTCACATGGTTACTAGGTGCTGGAGAAGCACTCAACCAGCCAGCCGGCTCTGAGTGAACCGAGTAACCGCAGTGCTGCTGCTGCTCAAATGAGCTGCATTTAATTGAATGGAAAGTTGGAAAAGTGGCAGCCTTGAAAGGAGGCAGGAAACGATTTGGCTTAATTATAATCATCTCCAAAATCAAAACCGATTTGCTGAATTCTCCCCCTCCACCTCACAAGCCGTGCTCGGCAACACTTCCATGAGGACAGAGAGACGAACATCATCTCTCTGTAGCCCCTGCCTGAACCTTCAGGCTGAATCCACCTGCCAGGTGGAATCGGACCCAGCACTGAGAAGCACTTCAGAGACTGTGTGAGATAACCAGGGGCCGTCACAGACGTCAGCTCGAGATGCCGGGAACTCTGAACCCCACCACTCAGCCTTGTGGTGTCACCCTATCCTGGGACCCCCTGGAGGAGCGGAGGCAGGCTGACCCCAGGGCTCACCCAGTGTGACTCATCCATTTCAACCTTGCAGAGGGTTGCTACACCTTATCACAGGGCTGGTGCTAATCTCCATCCACAACTCAGGCATTAAAAAGATAAGTTTTAAAAAAAAGATAAGTTTTTAATAACTTAATATCATGTCTATTTGGAGGCCTCATTCTTCCAAAGTGGCAGAAACTGAGTGGTGGGATGTCCCCTTCACCTAAACCATGGCCACATTCTGGGGATTCTCAGTTCTGAGATGTGGTAGGGGAGAGGGCTGGCAGTGTCTGATGGCAGGCGTCTATGCAGGCATCCTCTGATACTCTGATATGTCACTCAGTCCCCCTTCCTCATCCTCACACATCTTTTGCCCAAGCTGTCCTGGACACCCTTGTGTTCCACCCTCCCAGCGCCTTTCAGGTGTCCAAGAGACCAAGGACAAATCCTCTCCTCCATGCCCCTTCCCCCACCATCATGGGTGCGAAATGTCCCCCAAGACTTGTTCTCTCCACTCTTTAGCTGGGCCCTACAGGTTTCTGCTCCCCCAAGGCTGTAGCAAAACAAAACAATATGCAGGGTAAGCCTTACATCTAGAAGGACTTCACAGAAACCCAACAACAGAGGCATGGCCAAATAGAAATTTATTGTCAGACACAACAAAACAATTGGGCTCAAAGGTGCAGTCAAGGAATGGGGGCAGGCTCTTGCTAGCCTCCAGCCGGGCCCTTGTTTCACAATGGCAGCTGTCCCCTGGGCATCACACGCCGGGCGAGCAGGACAAAGTCCTCCAGGAAAGAAGTGGCTACAATAGACTGTGGCCCATGTTTCACACTGAGCAAGGGAGGCATCTGCCCATTCCAATCTGCAGCATGGTGGGAAGGTGAGCTTTTGGTGTCCTCCATTACAGGAGAAGCCAGTTAGGAGGAGCTTGAGGGTGTCAGCCCAAAGAATCCACCACGACCAGGGAAGACTCGTTTTTTCACTGTCGCTTCCCTCCTGCCGAAACAAGTAGGCACTGGCCTCATTGCTTGGATGAGGGAAAAGTGAAAAGAAAAATACTAGTGGCCAAAGGTTGCTAATGCTTTAGAAGCTATTTCCCACCTCATAGGTTAAAGAGCACTTGGGTCTGGGTAGATGCCCAGAGGAAGTTCAATGCTACCGGCTCCCCTGCAGGACCAGATTCGGTGACCTAGACATCTGAGACCTTCATTCAAACCCCTACACTCCCAGGCTGCATGACGTCAGCCATAGTCTCTGTGCCTCCATCCCCACCCTGGCCTGGTGCAAGAGACCCAGAAGGCACCTGGTGAATGGATATTGGGTAAAGAAAGGCTCAAGTCTGTGAACTGGGAAGGCTGGGTCAGAATGTGGCAGGGGTGATTCCTAACACGTACGATACAAGACCCAGTCGCTGAGGGAGAACCACAGAGGCTGAGCCATTTAACACCAACTGTGTGCTACCCAGCTCCTTCTGGTGGCCTGGAAGGGTCAGTTCAGGGCTCAGTGCACCTGTAGAGGCCCAAGGACCCCCTCCCCCTCGAGTACAGCTTCAAAATCATTTTAACCACTACACAGAACCGCTGACCCTCCTGAGTCTCAACCTTAGGTCTGCTACGCTACAACTTCAGGAAAGTTCTTTCGAACCAAACCTTCACCGTCTATCAGTAAAACAAAGGCTGTAGGGTTACTGTGAAGATGGCAGATAATGGATGTAAAGCCCCTGTCCGCTGGCCTTCTTAACCCATGGTAATAGCTCTTCTTGCAGAAGATGCTGGAGTCTTGGATTGCACCAGGAGCAGAACTCTACCTGCCCACCCGGAGCAGATCTCCTCCAGGCTGGGAGGTGCTCCAGAATTGGGTTTGGTGGGTTGGCTGTTGAGGAAGAAGGATGGTGTAAGGCAGGTTGGCTAACAACACCCTCCATTCTCGCATGGCCAAGTGGTATGGACCTGTAGGAATTCTCACCTGACCTCAATTCTGCATAAAACTGTGGATACTCAGGTGCCACGTGATCTCTAACACAGTAACACCACTTGCAAACAGATTAATTCTTTGGAGCTCTTGGGCCCCCTTAGGACTAACACGTGCTTCCACCCAGTCATCCATACACAAGTGTAAGAAGCGCTATAATCAACGCTGCTTGGTACAACTAAAAATGATATGCTTGGCAAAAAATAAAATAAAATAAAAACAATCTCTGGCTATGTTAAGTGACATAAGAACCAAGGAGGAAAGACCCATAGCCAGAGGAGGGCTGGGTGTGGCCACCAGCCACAGAGAGAAAGCCAGAGTTGAGGAAACAGGACGTGCTCTGCTTGGCAGAGGGGAAAAGGTAAAAACTGTCTTCAGATATTTGGAGAGAGCTTTCATGGGCAAGAATGAGCTTTATTGTATGTGCCTCAAGAAGTAAAACGAGAGCCCCTCGTGGAGTAGTCCATGAAGGCGTGCTTTGACTCAACTGAAGGAAAGGATTTCAGTCACTGCATTTGAAGATGAGACGGGCAACCCTGAGTGGACAGCGAGCTTCAGAAGCTAACGGTCTTTAAGACTGGAGGATGAGAGCTTGCTGAGGAGATCACACCAGACCTGCCTCGTGGGGGCTATGGTGAGAATCAAGATCATTGTTTCCAACCCCCCTATATGCCACCTCTCAGGGGGTGACTCAGGTGGTGACAGGCTCTGGCCTGTCAGCAGCTTGCTTCCCCCAGCTTCCAGGCTTTCCATAGACTTTATTATGCGCAAACCAATGGAGCCCCTCTCATGCCCACTTAGCTGAAAGGAAGCTGGCCCAGCCCTCCCTTCCTGGAGCTTCCCCATTACCCCTGAAGCATGAGACACTCCAGTGAAACTCCATACCCAACTGTGATCAACCCAGAGGTAAGAGGGGAAAGTAGAGCGACGTTAATATCATGAGGAAAACTATTCACCAATCGGAAGTGGCAAACAAATTCTATTATTTGCTTATTGCCATCCTTTCTCTATTAATCTATCCTGACATCTAACCAATTCTGCTCTGGGAGGGCAGTCTCTGTATTCGTTTCCCATGGCTGCTATCACAAATCACCACAAACTTGGTGACTGAAAACAACAGAGATGTATTACTGCAGAAGTCTGCAGGCAGCATGGTGCAGGTGCCAGGGGACGCTCCCATCCTCACCTCTTCCAGCTTCCAGTGACAGCCCACACTCCTTAGTTTGTGACCACATGACTCTAAATCCTACCTCCATGGTCCCCCTGCCCTCTCTTGTGTCACTCCACCTCCACCCATGCCTCCATCTTCTAAAGACATCTGCGACTGGATTTCCAACCTACCCAGATAATCCCAGGCCATCTCTCCATCCCAAGATCCTTAATCACATCTGCAAAGACTTTGGCACAGAAGCTTGCATCCTCAGGTTCTAGGAATTAAGATGCAGACACTTTTTGGAGGGCTGGTGTCTAGCCTACCACCATCCCAAGGACAGAGCAGTAGCTTACGACTCAAGCCAAGTTGGGGCCACATCAATAACGCACCATTGTTATTTGCTCCTTTGGCCTCAGCCTGGCCATCATTCTTCCCAGCTCCCTACTCTGGGACTGAACTCCGCAAAAGAGCGCCTGAGCTTTTCCTACAGTTCTCCTTTCTAGGAAACCCAAAGTAATACCTGTAAGCCATCGAGAACACTGCCCACAGTAGTGGCAGTAACAGTGGCTGGAATAATGCAGTAAGTTCCCAGAGTTTTCAAGGAGATTTCACTTTTTTTTTCCCAGAGCATTGTCTAATCACTTAAAAATAGGCTCTCCACTGAGGAAATGGAGGTCATCTATTTCGGTGAAATTTTACACTGTGTTGAAAGATTTATTTCCCCTCTACAAAACATTTCCAGCACGGTGACAAGGCTTCAGGAGAATACCTGCTAAAAGATTAGAATTAGAAAAGGAAGGGTTTTCCCACAGCAAACAGAAGAAGATTCGCTCAATTACAGGGAAGTTAAATAAATTAGTTAATGCTTACAAATTTCTTACAGATGAAAAGTGTTATCTGTATCACCGCTAAGACCTGCTGTGAATAGGCTTTCTCGGTGCTAAACCAAATTATGTTTCTTAAAACAGCAACGTCCTGGGTCCTGGGAATATCCGAGAAGTAACATGGCTTTATTAATGAATTGCACAATCGGACAGCAGCACCTCCAAATTCAGCTGACTGACTTGTTGTAAGGGAGGCAGAGGAGCTTAAGGCAGAATTTTCTACTGTACCTCTCAGAGGTCTTTGCAGGTGATAATTCTCCGATGGAAGATTCTGGAAGGTCTGCTTGTTTATGAGGCAACTTCACTGGCACCTTTGCTTCAGAGAATCATAGACTTACACTCACAGATAAACCTGGAAAAAAAAAAGTAGCCAACAACACTGAATATGAAGAAAATATTGGCAAGCTTCCCTGTTAAAATAACAAGCGTCAAACACAAAAACTTTCAAGTTTTTCACTTCTCCTACCATGACAAGGCAAATTTAATATTTTGGTGGAAGCTGCTCCCTCCAGACACATTTGATAATCATCATTTCAAAACTTACAGGACACATTGAACAAATACAATCTGAATGAAGGCTGTATTCAGCAGTGTGGTAAGTAAAATAAGTCCACATCTGGTATGTTTAATTTATGCCATTTAATTGGACAATCCGTATTTGAAAATTCCTCTGATATGGTTTCCCTTGGACTTTATTTATATACAAAATACTAACTTGCAAATCCTTGCAATCCAGACCTAGATTGTCTCCATCCTTTAGTTGCTGGTACAATCTGCCATCAACACTTCAGCATCCCTCTTTCTCTTTGCTCTCATGGTATGTACACACACATAAACAGTAACACACACACACACACACTACATAAAACAACATGGCAGGCAACACTGTTGGGTGACAGGATTGCTCTCTCTTTCCCATCCCATCTATTCTCTTGTTCTCCATATCACAAATAAGGGCTAACTCCTTGGGCAGGATGGGGGAAATCAATATCGTTGATATAGATCCAGAATCTATGTTGTTCTGGAGGATTCCAGCCACAGGGGGGCCAAAAACAAAATTACTCTATTTTCCAACTCTTCTTCACACAGCCCTCACTCTCCCTGAGACATTCTGCTCCTTTTACAGTCATAGCAGGCTCTTAAATAATGTTCAGTAATGAATGAGTGAACAAAAAATGAACTAAAGAACTGAGCATTTCTGAAACCGTGGAAGGAAGCGTGATGTAAAGAAGCATATGGTATACTGGAAAAGAATGGTGGCTTAAAGCAGGAGAGCTAGCCTCCAGCTCTTCTGCTGGCTGACTACTTGATCTTGGGTAAGCTGTCTCATTTCTTCACGTGCCAAAGAGAAAACTTATCCTGATGTTTTCATATGTCACAAATATAGCATCTGATGGTTTAGAGAACACTTGGGACTCATGTTCTCTTACTTGATCCATCCAACTACCAACTGGTGACAAAGGATGCCCATCTTTTGTCATGGAAGCAGACGTCCACAATGTTGACCATAAGGTCTTAAAGTAGTAAATCGTGGTGCGCTCCAAGTCAGAAGTCTTGGCACCTTCTCCTCTGTATAGTTGACAAAAGAAGACCCGAGCCACAACACAACCAGCGACTTCCACTGAGACAGTAATAGCAGAGCCTCTTTCTCACACCATGATCTCCTGCACCTGATCTGCCTCACCTCCTCCTGTCTATACACCAGTCCTGAACACCCATTACGTAAGTACATTACCAAAAGCCCTCAGCATCTCACCAAATGTGGACTGTCATCGAAATTCCCATTAATACATTTCTCAGCAGGGAGTAGTTATTTCATAGATACTCCGTGAATGGAACAGGCTCTATCAAGAGTCAGCACACTTCCTCTGTTAAAAAACTAGTTGGTAAATCTTTCAGATTTTGTAGGCATATGGTCTCTGTCGCTACTGCTCCACACTGCAACGCAAAAGCAGCAGCAGACAACCCATCCACAAATGGGTGTGGCTGTGTTCCAATAAATCTTTATTTACAAAAACAGGCAATAGATCGGACTTAGCCTGCAGGCTTGTGTTTGCCAAACTCTTGAACCGCATCAACTTTCAGAAACATCTTGATGTCAAAAACATTATTTTAAAACTTCCTTTCAGAACCAGGGTCCTGATGACTCTTAATGAACACATACATCCAGGAACCTTTGTCCCTCTTCTTCCAATGTCCTCTGATAAACACCGACTGGCAGAGAGGACATGGAGCATTTATCCTTCGACTGCAGTTATTCTGGAAGACAAAGCAAGGGCAGAGATTAAAACCAGCCCCCCGGTCTTTGTGCCATACCCAGCATATCAAGTGCCCCTCTTCAAATTGTACTGAGTTCACTGTCTACCTAATGGAGAAAATAGAACCATTCTTTCACTTAATAGTCTTTTAGTAAGGGTATGGGGGTAGGGGTGGGAGGGGAGGCCAGGTTTACTAAAGGCCCTTATAAAATGCCGGCTGAAAGGAATAATGCTCCTTGGCACCACAGAATCTTTTTCATGTGAAGCTACATGATCACTTTTCATTTTGTTTCTCAAGCACCCCATGGCACCCATCCATGTATTAGGCTAATAACTGCATGAATCTAGTTAAAAGGAACCAAGCAATTATTTTAATTAGAAGAGAACAAAAGTAACACTCCTGGATTCTGTCTTAAGGGGGCAAGAAGGAAGTAGTCGGGGTTCAAAAAGATCCCACAAAATATTTTTGTGAAAGGAAAAATAATTAAGGCCAAATTTAGAATGTACTTGCAATAAATGGGCCAAATAAAATGAATGGCACCACTGTGCAACTAAAACCCATTCATATATAAGAGCCCCAGAAAGTCTATTTTTATGTGATACCATTTTGAGGGTACAGCCAATTTTACAAAGTGAAAGTGAATGTCTAGTAGAGACTTTAATGATCCTTGTGAATCTCTTACACAACTTCTTATAGGGTTTCTGTGTAAACTCTTTTATTAATAAGAGAAAAGGGGAAGGATATTGGTCAATTTGCCTTTTAAGGAGGATTATTTTTCTCATTTAAATTCTTGGAGTAAGGTGTCCAAATTTGTTTCTCTAGAAAAGAAAAAATCTATCTTTATAGAAAATCCTTGTTACTAATCCATTCTACAAAAAGTGAATCCCATCGTAAGGGTTTTAATCATTTGAACCGAACTGTCATTCAGGAAGAGATTGGTATCTGCAGATTTTCCGTAGTCTTTGCCTTCCTTCCTCCCTTCTGGTCACAGCATTTGGGCCGTGTCACTCCCTCTCAGGCTTCCAAAAAAAAAGATGAAATGAAACCCAAACTAGTCAACTCCTAAGTGTTGCTCCTTCCGTTTAAGTCTGTACATGTTTTATTGAACACCTGTTATCCTTGAGTACACAGCAAGTTATAGATGTAGGTATGACCAAGATCTGAACCAGCCTTCAAGAAGTTCAGAATCTAATCATCAGACACAGAGGCATGGAGGCAAAGGAGACCATGCCACCCCAGCTGGGTGGGATGGAGGGTCTCTGGCCTGAGTTGATTGTTAAAGAATGTATTGCCCAGGAGAAAGACATGGAGAGTCCCTTCCCAGGGGAAAGATCAGCATACAAAAAGCTGAGACATAAAGAACCCCAGAGGAAACACTGGGGACTGCAAGCAGATAGAGTTACTAGAGTGTGCAGCAGAGACCCAGGAGGAGCAAGAGAGCTGCCGGAAAGGTAAGCGAGAGCCAGGTGGTGGGAGAATTCGTGTTTCATGTTTAAGAGCCTGGACTGCCTCTCATAAAACAATAGAGAGCCACCAAGCAGTTTTCAACAGAGACTATCATGGCCAGCTGCCCATTCTAGAGTGAGCACTTGGATGGCTGGGAAGGGGATGAAATGGACACTAAGTGTCCCACAAATGCCATAGCCCAAGCAAGAGGTGGTAAGGCCTTGTACTATGGAGAGATGGAGATAGTACTGAAGGGGATTTGAGTTAAAGAAAAAAAAAAAACCCACTCTATGGAACAATACCTGAAGGGTCAAAGTGGATGAAGTTGGCTTTGAAGTTTCTCAGTGGGGAGCAGGTGTTTTATCTGAGTGCTTGTCATGTATGTCCAGAAAGCTTCTCATCTTACAAGTCCTCCTTTAAATCCAGGATGAGCCCTGATCATGGTTCCAGGATTGAGATGCAGTAACAAATGTCAGCCTTGGGCACACAAGCAGATTGTGAGTCCCGGAAGGTAGTGTAACTTCCCTTCTCTTCCCCAGGCAAACACAGAAACCAGTCTCCTGCCACAAGTCTCCATTAAAATTCATTTCCGAAGCCTGGAATGAAAGAAATTGTAATGAATACTTACAGTGCTGGTTACTTTTATGTGTCAGCTTGACTGGGCCAAGGGACACCCAGATCACTGGTAAAACATCATTTCTGGAAGTGTCTGTGAAAGTGTTTCAGGAAGGGATTAGATTTTGAACCAGTAGATGACTAAGGAAGAACACCCTCACCAAAGCAGTGGGCATCATCCAATCCATTGAGGGCCTGAATAGAACATAAAGTCAGACCAAGGGTGAGTTTTCTCTATGCCTCAGCTGAAACATCTATCTTCTCCTGCCCTCAGGCTTCAGAGCTTCTGGTTCTTGGGCCTTCAGAATCCACCTAGAATTTACACAATTGCTCCCCACAAACGCTCTGTGATTCTGAGGTCTTCAGACTTGAAGTGAGTTATGTGACCAGCTTTCCTGGGTCTCCAGCTTGCAGAGAGCGGACTGTGGAACTTCTTGGCCTCCATAATTGTGCTAGTCAGTTCCTATAATGAATAAATACACACACACATGCTTACACTTGGTTCTGCTTCTCTGGAGAACCTTGACTAATAATATACTTAAGGCAAACTACATATATTTTAAATAACTATATTAGATTAGACTTATTTATGTTTTAATGTATTAAATAAGATACAGAGGACACTTCTCCAACTCATTTTATGAGCCAGCTAAACCTTGATAACTCACCTGACAAGGATATTACACTAAAAGAAAGCTACACGTGAATTTCATGCATATGCCTTGTTGTAAAAACTATCAAAACACGCTGCAATACTTCAAATAATAATATAGCATAACTAGGTTGGGTTTAGTCCAGAAATGGAAGATTGGTTTAACATTAAAAACCTATTAAATAACTCACCGTACTAACAGAATAAAGTGTGTGGGGGGGGGTGTCTACAGGATCATTCTATAAATAAGTACCTAATTTATGACAAATATATCCCTTCAGAGGCCTGGAGAAAAAACTCTTTTTCATTCATGGTATGGGGTAAGTAGATATTGTGGAGAAAAAAAACAAATTTGATCCCAACTTCACACCATATGCAAAAAATCAATGACATATGGATTATAACTCTGAATACGAAAGGTAAAACAATAAAGCTTCTAGAAGACAAAATGAAAGGATATTTTTCATGGCCTTGGGATAAGCAAAGCTCTCTTGAATAAGACACAGAAAGCACTAGCTACAAAGGAAAATGTTGCAAAATTAGGCTACATAAAAATCAAAATGTTCTATCCACCCAAAGATAGCATAAAGGGAGTAAAAAGTCAAATTCATAGTGGTATATGATATTTGCAATATATAAATCAAAAAAGGATCCTATCCTTCGGGCATCTGGGTTGCTCAGTCAGGTAAGCATCCAGCTCTTGGTTTTGGCTCAGGTCATGATCTCAGGATCGTGAAATAGAGCCCTGCATTGGGCTCTACTCTGGGCATGGAGCCTGCTTTGGATTCTCTCTCTCCCTCTTATCCTTACCCCCTTGCCCCTACATACACATTCTCGCTCTTTCTCTCTTAAAAAAAAGGATCACATCCAAAATATATAAATATTTCCTACAAGACAATAAGAAAAGATGATCAGTGCATTGGAAACATTAGCAAGACCCTTGAAAAGTCCATTCACAAAATATCCAAATGGCCAATGTACATGAAAAGATGCTCAACTTCTTAATAATCTGGGGAATCAAAACCATAATGAGATTCAACTACATATCACCAGAATGACCAAAATTAAAAAGATGAAGAATACCAAATGTTAACAAGCATTCTCTCTCACCCACTGCTGGTGGGGCTAGAAACTAATACAACCTCTTTGGAAAAGTGACGTCATTAAAGTTCAGCATGGTCATGCCCTACACCTCAGTAACTTCCCTCTTAGTCTACATTCGCAACAGATATGCATCCGCACCCACCAAGATGTGCATGAGCAAGCATATGGCAGTTCTCCGAAATAGCCAAAAATCAACAACAACCCCGATGTGCATCAGGGGCAAAATGGTTAACTGTGGTATATTATTGATACAGTGGAATGAGATAAAACAAGGAGAATATAATTGCACCGCAGCAACACAGACACAGCTCACAGACACTATGCTGAAAGGATGAAACCAGATGCAAAAGAACACTTACCAAAGGAGTCCATTCATATGAAGCTGAGACAAAAACAAAAAAATAAAAAACAGTCAGCAGAGTGGTTATTTTTGAGGAGAAAAGGAGAGTCTCAGCCTAGGGCCAGGCAGGAATGTTGGCTATATTCTCTTTCTTGTCCCAGGAGGTGGTTACAGGACGTGTTCTCTCCAGGAGAACACACTCCGGGATAACACACTGAGTCCCATGCTCTGCTCTTTGTAATCTTCGATAGATGGAACTCCAATAAAGCTTCCCCCAAAAATTTCAAGTGTTGATTTCCATTTTCAGATGCAGTATATGAAAGCACTAAATATTATAGAATATTTTGATCAAAATCCATCAGTGGCTTATTCTCACCTATGTCAGTGTGCCCTCCGGATGTCAGCTACAGAGCAGAAAACAGGAGGAACCAATGAACCACACCTACAATCACAAATCAGCTGGATCGAGAAGAACAGAATGCCTTCCCCTGGAGGAAAAATGAATAAAACCAGGTCCTTGGCAGTTTCGCTAAAAGGTAAGTAGTGTGTGGGGAGAACAAAAAGTTAAAGCCCTAGTATGTAAAATAAAGACACACTGAAGGTCCTCCTGGAAGCTCATACACTGCTAGCCTTCTATACTGCGCGATTAAAAGGTAACAAATTTAGGCTGGCTACAAGGAAATGCTTTCTTAGGAGATGTGTAATTAACCTGTAGCCAATGGTCTACTAAAATCCAACTCCTCTCAAAAAAAATAAATAAATAAAAAAGAAAAGGAAAGAAAGAAAGAAAGAAAGAAAGAAAGAAAGAAAGAAAGAAAGAAAGAAAGATTAGCTATTTATAGCAGCCAAACCAGCATCTGTAGTTTCACTGACTAATATCGTATTACAAAGACTCCCCTGCTTCCAGGCAAAAACTGATAGCCAGCCAGGGTCAGGAAGAAAATTGCCCCTTTGGTGTAGTATTGCACAGCTCTGTTATCTAATATTGGACAATTCGAGGGGCTGCGCAGTATTCGCACCCCTGTTCAGGGCGCCCGGCTCAGGGATCCAGGATGTGGCCCTGAAACAGGCTATTGTTTTAGTTCTGGATGGCAACACCTGTAGAGCTGTATTTAGGCAACACCTTGTGTTTCCAAAAGGTAAACACAATGAATATAATCAAAATTGTTTCAACACTACTGTTTTTACATCAACAATCTATAAATATATGGAAGAACTCAATATACGTGTGAAATAAACAGAGCACGCATACCTACACCAAGGTAATTCCGAAGACAGCTCTATAATTTAACAGCTGGGATTGCAATTGTTGCGTTTTTAGGTACGAAAAACACAGATATTATTCATCAAAGTGATTGTCCTGCGCACTTGTATACCTTATATAATTTATTTTTTCAGGGCTTTTTACTTCAAAGGAATCACTAGCTAATGACATTTCAGACTTAAGAAATTTTTCTGATAGCATGCTGGAATTCCCTCAGGGACAGGATTGTGAATAAGTGGATTTTTTTAAAGATCATTAACAGATATTACAAACCAATTCAAACTGAGCGTTTTCTTTGCAAATTACCTTTAACTTTTAAAGCCATTGAAAAAAAAGACAGTGAGTGATTTAATTTACTTAACCTGTCTACAAATTGCAGCTTTGTGCTACATCGGTGACTGCATTTCCAACCAAAAAATATCTCTAACTATCTCTAATAGAGATATTTTTCTAAATTATCGCACTCGATGAGTGATATTTCAAAAGATAGTAATTTTTTTTTCATTTAGCAAGTTGCCTGGAATTGAGAATTTTATTTTATTGATATGTTTAAAGTAAAAACAGAGCCCGGCACTGTCTATATCTGTTACTTAATTAAAACTCTCGGGTAATTAGCAGGTTTATCATTTCCTGAGAGAATGGATATGGTGGAGCTTTGGAGATAGATTCTGGGTTTTTTTTTGGGGGGGGGGAGCTGATTTTTCTATTTAATGATCAAACCATAGTTTCTGGGCTAAAGAGCTAATATTTGGTGTGAGAAGCACCTTTATTCCCCCACGTACATCAGGTCTGATGCTTATTTGCATCAACACCCCGTTGTGTATGTTTTCCATTCAAAGAGCTCCCGGGGACTTCAAAGGGAGTTGCCTGCAAGGACAGTCTACGTGGGAGTCCTGAAAGACTCCAGAACAGGCCCAGAGCAGGGAGAAACCATGCCAAGACTAGCTCACACTGGAGCCCCCAAACCATGTCACAAAATTAAAGGGTCTCCCCTGCCTACGCCATCCCACAGCGCACGTGGGAAATGTCCCCAGGCTTGCCAAGCACTGCGCTGGCTTCTCGGGCTACTACTTATAAATATTTGATGAGTAGCGTCCCATTTATAAGAAAGTATGTTAATAAGAATATTCTTTGAAATTGGAGTCCAATGCAGGTTTTAAAAAGGCTCATTGTTTGAGGTACTACAGATTTCCTTCTTTTCCCTTTTAAAGTGCAAAGTCAGCTTACCACAAACCCAACTACAACAACAAGAAAACTAACATCCTTTCGGACGTCCCGTCAATAACAAAAACAAAAAAGAAATGGGTAAGGTTCTATTCTAAAGGATGGTCTATTTTTTTGGACGGATTCGTGGATTTTTTGCAGGTAAAGGAACAAAGAAACTAATATTCCTTGAGCGTCTCTTGTGTGCCAGATGTTCTAATTCTTCTCTTTTAATCCACACCAATATATATTACCCCCATTTTAAAAATGGAAAATGAGCCACACAGAGATCGGACAGTAGGGTGTCTATTCCAAAGTCCCACAACGGTTGAGTGCAGAGAGGGTCTGGAAACCAGATCTACCCAACCTCAAAGTCCATGTCTGGTCTCTACCTCACACTAACTCCAGGTGCCTGCTGGTTTTAGAGGGATACAGCCCTGCCCGGTCTTTTCTCACCTCTCTGAGCTGGTCTCCTCATCTGGAGATACCACGGAGACAGCAGGAGCACCTGCGCAGCCCAGCATGCTGGAGGATGACAAAGACAGAGGGCATCCGAGTGTGGAAGAGTTTCGTACACTCCACACTCCGGAGACAGTGTCTCATTCACCTTGCCTTCGATTTCAGGCACACTCTGCAGCATCAAACTTTATTTGCATCACTGTAGCTTGGTCTTTTTGTGAAAATAAATCTAAATGGGAGTGATTTTTCATGTAATATAGAAGTCAAAACCATAGCTTAAAAATAAAATACAATAAAATATATAACATAAATAATGATAGAAAAGAAAAGAAACACGGGACAAAAAAAAAAAAAAAAAAAACACGGGACATTCTCTGACCCCGGAATATCAATCCGTTGATTTAGTTTATACTCATTCAACAAATCTTTACATACGGTGAGTTGAAGCTTAGATGTTGCATCATCATGTCAGATTTTACCTTGCCTTTGCACTGAGGGTAAAATCAAACATCCAGGTAGGACCCACCTACGGGGCCAGGTGTGATGTGATCTGATGCCTGCTGGCCTCTCAAGCCTCCTCCTGAGCAGCTCCCTGCACTCGCTGCTCTCCAGACACAGGGCCAACAGGCTGAGCTGGAGTCCTGCCTCCCTGGTCCCCCTTCTGCCGGCTGGCTACTCACCTGCTGCCCCCTTCTCTTTGTTCCTGACTCAATTTAAACATCCTCTCCTCCAAAAGACCTTCCATTGCCTTTGGATCCAAAGTAGCCCAGCCCTGATCTTCCCACCTCTTTTGGTTTCCTTCAGAGCAATCTTACCATGTGTGACGCTCTCTGGTCAGTCCCTTGTGTGCCATCCATCCATCTCCCCAAATCGAGTGTAACTCCAGGAAGTCAGAGACCAGCTCAGGCTTGTTCCCCCGACTCTGTCTCCAGACCATGGGACAGCCAGACATAAAGGACATGAGAAACTGTGTTGCCTTAAAGCAGCTGCACCTGATGTAAAATCACAAAAAGTCCCAGTCAGATACTCTGTTTCATGGCTGGGGTGACAGCCCTTGAACTGAAGGAGGAAAGCTCTCACGTTTCCTCCTGCACCAAGCTCAAGTTCTCTTCCCTGCAATGAACCCAGGCCTCCTCCCTGCCAGGTGGCAATGCTTGCCCAATCTGGAAACAGGCGGCCTATGTTGACTCCCAGCCTGGAAACGTCTTACCTGTTGGCTAGAGTCCTGCCTGCCAAGAAGGCACGGCTTCTCCTGTCATCTCAGTGTGACATGCCAACGAGCCTGGTGCCCTGAGGGGCCCAGGTATGACTCTCAGGTGCTTCCAGGGGTTCCTCCGTCCGAGTTAGCAGGGGCTCTGGTGACAGCCCTGGGACCTCAGCTTCTGCTGCCCTAACCAATCCCCGCCCACGCTGTCACAGGGACAGTGGCAGGCCACCCTCACAGCACACCTCTTCCTAGCCTTAACCATTTTTTTCTTTACCCAATCATTTACAAATTAGAGAATACATATTTGTTGTAATAAGTGAAATGACACTGAAACAAGTGAGGACAAGCAAAGGTAATTCCCTCTCCCTGGAGATGACCATGGGCAAGCATGCATATGCCTATATCCATGTATTCTATGTATTTAGTAATGGAGAGAGACACACGCTATATGTAGTAAATACGCATCACGTTTATTACATAGTACATATCTTTATTTATACTTTTATATACCTGGGGTCCCATACTTGCTGGGACAATTTTAGTGTGGGATTTTATTTAATTACCACTGCTTTATGCATTTCTTTTCCCCTCCCAGGTGTGGTTATTCCCAGGATTGACAGGAAAGCACAGGTGTGCTCCAGCCAGGTGACCACACCTGTGTGCAGTGGCACCGGTCTCCCTGTCTGCTCTTAAACACACCTGCCTTGGTCACACTGGGCTTCAGACCAGTCTTCAGAGAAGCAGGCTCTGCTGGTGTTTTCTCTTTTCCGTGGCTGGTTTAGGGACATGTGAGAAGACGCCTTCACCTCACCCCCCAGGGAGATCACAGACCACCCTCAGCACGATCCCATTTGTTTCCTATCACTCTTTGGCCCATCTTGCTCCCCTCTGTGCTTACTCAGCTCCTGTCTGGAGCTGCCAGCCCCTGTGCTATCTCTGACCTTGTCTCTTTTCCAGTGACCTTCTCAAAGTAACAGATCTTCAGGGCACGTCCTCTTTCCCTTTTTTCACAGGTGTCCCTCCCCATACCTCCTCCGGCATAGCTCACCCAGGTCTTTGCTTGGAACCCATTTACTCAGCCCATTTGCCCTCAGGTGACGATTCCTTCTGACCCTCGCCCTACCAGATCACAAATTCGATCAACACATTGGTGTATTGCTTTGTAGCTTGCAAACTTATTCAAATAGGTTGCATCAACTAATTCTTACAATAACCCTATGAAACAGAGAGGAGTGAATCTACTGGTCCTCAGAATACCTGGGTCTTCAAAGAAGTTAGCAGGCACCTTGCAAAGTAGGTATCAATATAGCCACACACAAAATATTCAGCTTCACTACTGTTACAGGAAATGCACGCTGATATCTTCTGGCCTAGGAGTTAGCAAATATACAAAAGAATGATTAATACCGTCCAGCAAGGGAGGACATGGTTGCAGGCAAGAGTTCAGATCGGTGGCACCTCTCTGACCCATAACTTGCCAACACATAGTGAATTAGAAAACCGTGGGACCATGCAATTCTTCCTGCCGGAATTTGTCCCAAGGAAATAAACAAAACTATGCAGAAAGTTTAAGCTACGAGGCGGTTTTAATATGTGACTGATTAAGCTGAAGCCCAGTCATGCAATAAAATGCTCTGAAAAAAAAAATTAAAGATACTAAGGCAGAAGAATATATAATATCAATATATAATACCATGCGAAGATTTTTATGTAAATAAAAAATGATTGAATAATAATATGAATTGTCGGAGTCCCGTACAAATGATAGATATGCATACAGATGTAAATATCATGCACCCCAAAATGTCAAGAAAGGCTATCTCCAAGTGATGACATTATGGGTGATATTTATTCTCTATTTTCTAATTTTTTTCCAGTAAGCACATATAATTCTGTAAAGAGAAAAATAAGCTGATAACATTTAAAAAATTGCCTTTGTCTAAACGGAACCAGTTCCACAATTGAATATTCAACAAATATTTATTGAACTTCTATACACAAAGCAATCTGCTAGGTGATAAGGACGCAGTGGTTAAAGTTTTTTTAAAAAGAGAGAGAGAGAGAGAGGGAGAGAGAGAGAGAGAGGTGGCTGTTGCCCTGAAGAAGGTATTCTTGGAAAATGGAAGAAAGCCAGTGGGGGTTGCTGGTTGCAACAGGGAATGCCACCGGGCACAGCTGGAGCTCATTAGGCATTATTCTTCCCGAAACCCAAGAAATGGCCTCAGAGGATATTAATGCATCCGGTCATGCTTGGGTGAGATTGAGCCTCAGAACTGGACCTGGCTCTGAAAAAAAAGTGGTTTCTGAGAGTGGAAAATGGAGAGAAAGCAAGAGAGTGAGAACCTCTCCTGCTCTTCAAGCTCTCAGCTACTGTGTCTCCTGCCAGCCTGAGAAAAATGGCTGGAGTGGCCTGGCTGGGGAAGAAATGGTCCCATGGGTTGCATGACTGCTGACATTTATAAAGAGAAGGCCCAGAATGATCTGTCTTTTAAATAAGTGATTAGTGAAAGTTGAACAAAACTCCCTGCACGAGACTCCCTCTGAGTCTGCCCTACAGAGAAACATCCAGCCTCCTACTGTTCCTAGATGACACTCCCCCTTTCACTGTGCAAGACTGGAGCCTTGTACACACATCAGATCTGTTTTCCCAGCCCAGAAGCCATCCCCAGGAAGTGTGGCACTTCCACAGTCTGCAAGAAGTCTTTGCAGCCTCGTGGGTACCATTTCGTTACCCCCACGGGATCACTGTCATACTCTAAGTTAACGCAGGGCATCTGCTTTGGGTTGGTTCCCCCCCCCCCACAAATGATGAAGAATTTGTGTTGATTCTTCCCCAAAAGGCCACTTGTGAGCAGTGTTCATTTGGAGGCCTGGCTGAGGTTCAGAGAGGGACCACGGTGAAGGGAACCAGCCCTCCTGAGGACTGAACTCGTGATCTCATTAGCACAGGGTTCTAATCAACTGAGCCACCAGGCACATACCTCATTTAAGGCAGTAATTTGCTAAATGTTAATTCTTAGATTAACTACAGATGAGTAGAGTTCCATGGGGGGAAAAATGAGGGAGAATTTGTTAATTCTTGAAAGGAAATTTGGGTCATCAGTAGATGATTCCTCTGGTTAGTTTTAAGATCCAATTCCAGCATCTGAAGATGATATTCATTGGGATCTATGCCACTATCATTTTTTTTTATCAATACCGTGATCAGGAGAACTTCAAGGAAAAAGCAAATGGTGTCACTTCTGCATGTGCAGAACACTACATAGATCCCTCCAGAGTTTCTATTTCAAACTTCAGGAACAAACCTTGGGTAGGAATAAGAAGGAAAGGTTTCCGTAACTGAGGTAGAGATGGTCCTCTTGGAAGGGCTGGACCCCAGTCCCTTTGCCTCCACTCCCTGCCCCTGCCCAGAACCCTGATTCCTGTGGAGAAAAGACCTACCCTCTGTGGGAAAGGGAGCCCCGGACCCGCAGCCCTGTCTCAGGGCATGCTGTAATCCATTTGCCCTCTCATCCCCCAGCCGGGCTCTGAGGAGCCAGTTTTACAAACAGCAAATATGGTTTGGAACAAAGTTTTGACACTGACTCGGTATCCTGTGCTCGTATTACATTTCTATGAATATTCCACCGACTTTTCAACTCTGAAGAACAAAGTTTCCGCTCTCAGGCTACATTTAGCATTCAGGCCATTTCAACTTCAGTTGCTCCCACCCTGACAGCGATCTTTGAAACTGATATGGCCCTAAAAGAAACCAGAATAACTTTTAAAAATTATTAATAATAATAGGCTAGGTTCCCAGTCTTTGTAATCTTGTGGAAGAACCTCTGTGAGAAAGCACAGTGGGAATTGAATTGAACGTGTGCCCACTCTAGCTTTTCCATGGAAAAGCTGGCCTGCAAATGCATGCTTGTTCTGCAAGAGAATGTCTACGAACTGGAAGGGGATGGGAATGCAGCCCTGCTTTTGCATTTATCAGTTTTTGCCCCAAGAGCTTGAAAAGACCATCTTTAAACACCTGGGTCTCTGCCATTGTAAGAGAAGCCCCACAACACCTGGTGGGGAGTCAACAGGGCACATACCAGGAGCACCCTACCTCTGGCACTTGCCTGCTAGGGGCTCCTGAGAAAGTGAGGTATCCTCTCTGAGAGGTCAATTTCCTCACCTGGAAAATAATGATAATTATAGTTACTGCAAAACAGTAACTGTCTCCACAAGAAATAAGGGACATAAATTCTTTGGTCTATTGCCTGGAACATAGTAACTACTGATGGAAGCTTAACTATTGTAGCTACTATCTGCCACTCAAGCAAACATGCATGTGACATGCCTGCTTTCCACATATCTCTTCCCTTATAAATCTAAAATAAAAAGTCCCACAGTTGTCCATCCAAGAAGAAGACCTGACCACTGCCAGGCTTAAATAGGATGTTCAGATCCAATAGCTAAGAGTTAACACTCTGAAATGAAAATAGCTAGCCCTGATTCCTAAATAATGCCATATATCTATATATACACACATATATACACATATATATGTATACATATATATAAAGATTTATTTATTTATTTTAGAGAGACAGAGCACACACAAGAGGGAGGAGCAGAGGAAGGAGAGAGAATCTCAAGCAGACTCCAAGCTGATTGTGGAAATGACTCAGGGCTTGACCCCAGGACCCTGAGATCATGACCTGAGCTTAAGCCACCAATCTTACACCTAACCGACCATGCCACTGACAGGCCCCCTAAATATAGCTTTTAAAAATGTTTTTTGAAATCCATAATAAAATGGCATGAGAAACATTCCAAACTTGCACAATCATGAAACCATAATTCTCTACAACACAGCAAAATTGTAGTCAACCTAAAGAAAACCAGGAATTTCACATTCTGAACATATAAAAAAATTCACCAATTCAAGTGAAATCAAACTACACATATTTTTATTCAAAAATACAATCTCAGACTACCCCATTTTATATACAAGGAACACTCTTATAAGCACTTAGTAAATTACAATTTAAAACTTCTACTCAAGTTCAGGTTGACAGTTAGGAACAAAACAAATAGAAACTAAATGGGCGGATAGCATCCACCTTACAGTTGTGGGCTCCATTTGCTACTTTAATCTCCAGCTGGGAATATTAGTTCAATAAAATAAATATTTTTAATTTCCTCTATGCGTTTCCTCAAACCATGCCAATGCACTTATCTAAGGCTCACTTGAAAGATTTGTTAAACAACCCCCCACTTCCTTAAAAGAGGATGTTTGATTTTCTTATGAAAATGAAGGAATGGACGTGAGTACTCATTGTTTTAATGCACTGAGCCCTTAATCACTTCCAGCTCTGATTCATCAGAAAAGTAGTGCTCTTGAGGGATTTTTTTTTTTTGGTCACTAAATATTGTCTTTCATTTTGAGATATTTATTTCTTGCCAGAAAATGATACTGTATTTTTCCCCTAATGATGAAGGATGAAAGATGGAGAGAATTCCATTTGGTGATTATTGGACCACGAAGAAGTAAACTGACTCAGAAAACAAATCCCCAAAAGAAAAATAAAATGTATTATGTGAGGTGGAAACGTGGAATTCTTGGCAAATAGTCAACTGCGGCCCAGATTGGTAATGTGATAACGTCCTTGTTTTGTTAATATTTGGGGGTGGGGGTAAGGGTTTAGTAAAGCTCTAGGGTGTTATCTTTGGGCCAGAACGTCTCTACCCTCCATCATTACCTCTGCTGGCAAGGGTATTTAGAGACACAAATGCCTTAGGCCTTGCAGAAGGTTGCTAACACTACACACACTATGGGCAAGAGTCCAAGATGCCACCCTTCCCCACACTAGCCAACAGGCTAAGACAGAACCTTTATCTCCATAGTTCAGTGGCCAATGAAAACCACCTCCAAAGAAAGCCCACTCTGAACTCTACTGCAGAGGCCTGAAGCATCACATTCAAATCAGAGCAAACAGGTGAATTCATGAAGTGAGACCTGCTGATTGCAATGACTCTGCCAAACCCCTCCGATGCACTGGGCAGTCGTGCCACGTCACTTGGGACAGCTCCTTCCAGTTTCCTCATGCTGGTTTCTAAGCAGAGTTTGGCAGGAAAAAAAAATAGCCCCAACTTTGATGATCCTGGCCACATCTGTGCTCCTCAAAGGGCTATATTTAAGTGGTGTATGTGATAAAGGAGCTAAAGTAAGTGCTACCGTAATACACCACCCCTCTCTGGGACCCAAGTGTAGCATTTTTTTTAGCGCTGGTTCTCTTCCAGGTTTAAAGGAGGGAGAAAAAGTACTCCAGGAAGAAAATTATAAAGAAAAAAGAAAAGGACAAATTCAAGAGGGAGAAAGATAAGTTTAGTCCAAACCCAGTCCCCAAGGTAGTTCTGAGTTGCTAATCCTCTTCCATGACCTTTTTAATTCCTGGATTATGAAATGTATAGGGGAAAAAACGTAATTGTTAAAAATCTTATCTAATTTTATGGTTCCCCTGATGGGCCTGAAAAGAAACATGATTTGGGTCATACGGTTTGTGTTCTAACATTAAATGGTGATAGTAGCGGTAGTGGTGAGGTGGTGGTGATGGTGGTGGTGGGGACGGTGGTGGTGTTGGCGTGGGGGGTGGTCTGTAGTGAGCGTGGCGTTGTAGGTGGTTTTGGTGATTACAGTAAAATCCCCCAACATGAATTCAACACTTCAAACTTCTATCTTAGAGACCTGAGAAGTCTACTCTATCTTCTCTGATCCTTAACTTCCTTATCCATCAAATCTTGATTAATTTGGTTATAAAGATGTTGTCCTTTGATTAAGACTTGAAAGGTACTTTCAAAAGAAAGAACTGAGTTAAAGCACTGTTTAAGGGGTAGATTTCTCTCTGTGGGCAAGTTTTTACTCTTCACTATTATTTTCATCATAATCATTGTCACCGAAAGCATTTCAAAGTATCAATAGTCCTTGAAGCTGCTGTATTATAAGCTTCCAAGGATGCAGAACATTCATTTCATGGGACTACTGTAGAAATATGTGACAACACTTTTTTAACCAACGCTCAGAAATGTCCGGGGCAGAGAAATTAGCATTGGCAGTGCTAATTACCATAAACACAAGACAAATCCCTTCCCTGTGTGATGATGTCTAATGGCTGATGAGGTAGTCATCGGCAGGTTATTAATTTCTCTTCTCCTCCTAGGCTCAGCGTAGGATTGAATGTCCCTTCCACTGCTTTGAAGTTAAACATGATCGTGTACAACTTTTTGACCAATGAAATGTGAGAAGTGGCAGGTGTCACCTCTGAGCAGAAGCCTTAGCCAGGGCAAACCTCACTGTGTCCCCTTCCTCCTGCTACAGTGTGTGTGGAAACAGGTGCAGAGAGGAGCTTCCATCATTCGGAGTCCCTAATTGTCTGCAGCTGGCAGGCTCCCCTTCTGTCCCACGATGGACATGCAATGGGATCAAGAACTAAACTTCTGGAGGTGGGGGGATAGATGACAAGGATTAAGGAGTGCACTTGTCGTCATGAGCATGGGGCGACGGAGAGAAGTGTCGAATCACTGTATCGTACACCTGAAACTAATGTAACACTGCACGTTAACCACAGTGCAATTAAAATTTTAGAAATTATGCTGGAATTAAAGGTAAAATAAATAAATAATATAGCAAAGACACAGAACCAACAAAAACAGAAAAAGAAACAAACTTCTGTAGTTTTAAGCCACTGAGGTTTTAATGGGTATTTTCTACCATAACATAACCTTCTCTATCCTAACAGACGTCAACAGCAAACAGACAAAACGAGGGAGTTTAAAGTTACCAGGTTGGGGGGAGGGAGTGTCACATCAGAAAGAAGGAATCTAAGCAATCTTTCTGAGAATAAACCGAACTTCCCAGGCTTTCTGTTATCAAATCACTAACTCTGAGCCATTTAATCATTCCCTAGTGAAGGTCCACTTGAGACAAAAAGTGCCTAGGTTTTAAAAAGGCATGGCATGCCCTGTACGCAACTGCAAGTCACTAGTCCAGCCCACACAAACTGTGTCTCTCATTTGTCTTGGTTCAGTTTCAAACAATACACCACCACCTTCTTACCACTGTCCAGGCAGACAGGCACAGATCCCCTATCATTTTCAGAACTGTTCATTTAAAGACTACACTGCTCTAGATACAAGCCTGCTTAAGGAACTCTACTTTTAAGAAAACCAAATCTCACAAAATTAGTACATTTACACATTCAAAGTGAGGTGGCAAATGTGAAAAACCCATCTGTGCCCACCCTCCCCTCCACCCCACAAGCTCTACCACCACCCAGAGCTGTAGCTATGCATGAAAAATCTAACACATGCAAAGTATAGAGGCTCTTTGAAAAGTTGGCCCAGTGTGTCTTATATGTGAGTTGCAGTCTTACAGAGTCTTGCCAACAACAACAAGGAGGAAAAGAAAAGGAAAGGTTTTCTTTTCTCTGAACTTGGGAATGAAACATAAAACTCCTCTTTTCTACAGGCTAAATGGCTCCAATTTTCCACACTCAGGATGATCTCTTACTAGCCATTACCTTCATAATTTCCACGTGGCTTTTTAGTGGGCCTTTCTTCCCTCGCAAATTAATCACGCGGCAGTTGTGGCCCAAAGAGATGCCCAGTTCCCTGCTGAGGGGCCAGGGAGCTTCACCAGACTTCAGGGTCATTGTAAAGATAAAAGGAAAGGGACAATAATACCGCATTGACACACTGAGAGTGCTATGGTAATGGTATTATTTCCACCACACCTAGCTTCTGCAACATCTAACGTGCCTACTGTGTGTAACTTGTATTGCCTGGAGTTTTCTGAGGTCTCAACCACAGGTGAGTACAGAGAGAATTAAAACTTACTGGAAATGTGCCAAGCACGAAATTCACACAAAAACCCTTATCTCCAAGAATGCAGAGGGGTGCAGGGAATCCAGTGGCTTACCCAGGGTGACACACACACAGTGTAAGAGGAGGGCCCCGGTCAGAACCCTGTCTGTCTGGCCATTGACTCACATGCATGCTGTGCCACCTTTCATCCAAGGGCTCTTCTTGCTACCAGCCAGGTCTGTTCCAAAAAAAGGTTGGGTGTGGATGTAGCATGTATTTAGCTGATGAGAAGAAGGTACTAAAATGCCTGTTTACTGTACATCTGAAACTAATATAACATATGTTAACTAACAGGAATTAAAATATAAACTTCTTTATTTTATTTTTATTTTTTTAAGATTTTTATTTATTTATTCATGAGAGGTAGAGAGAGAGAGAGAGAGAGAGAGAGAGAGGCAGAGACACAGGCAGAGACACAGACAGAGGGAGAAGCAGGCTCCATGCAGGGAGCCTGACATGGGACCCCATCCCGGGTCTCTAGGATCAGGCCCTAGGTTGAAGGCGGCACTGAACCACTGAGCCACCAGGCTGCCCAAACTTTTTTTTTTTTAAAAAAAGAATGATCTACAAAAATAACAATAAAGTAAAATGCCCATGTTAAGTTGGCTAAACAGAACTTTCCACCTAAAAGTTCTCAGATGTGACCAAAGCCTGCCAGACAAAGGAGGATTCCAACACACAAGTGAAGAAAGCAGGGCTGGCATCCATTAGGAAGAGGTAGAACAAGCCGCCGCAACTGTGGACAAGAAGTTACAAAGGAAGAACAATTAGAAATTCAATACTGTATGAAAAATCAGTTGTCCGTCAACTTATATTGGTTCAAAATTTCCAGTAGCTGGAAGGATCCCCATAGAAAGAAGATAACATGTTATGTCCATAAAAGTAAAAAGAACAGGGACAGATAAGGATTCTATGTGATAAAAGATAGTCAATAGATGTATAAAAAGATAATTGAAAAAGAAACTCGATAGTGGAGCAGAGAAATTCCAGCAATATCACTCAGAAAGAAGTGAACCACAGAGGAAAACAAGAAGAAAAAAAAGTGGGAATGGGAGATTAATTTTAAACTTTAAGAGGGAGGATAAAAGGCAAAGGGGAAGAAAATCCCAGGAACAAAATGAAAAATACTAAACCCAGGAGTTTGAAAGGCTCCAAATTATTTCTGCAAAATCTAAATACACACTGTCTCCTTAGAAAACAGTGGAAATAGGTATCAGAGGCACTAGAAAAATCACCAAGGGGCCAAGTCATCTGACTCAGGTGAAGAATACTAATAAATCCATTAGTTATTTAAAAAGGCAAAACCAAAATAAGAGAAAGGAAACCTTTTAATATTCAAAATATACGCAGGTTTTTAAAAAATATTTTTTGTTGTAAACCTCTAGATTTTTACTCAAGTGTTTTTCTCTATTTCCCTACTTTACATACTCAAAAAGTTACACATTCATCTCAAATAATCACAAAATACGTTTGTTGTCTCTTCCTTCTTTAGAAGTGGCAACACAAGAAATTTCGCATTTTGGAGGATATGTGCATATTCTTTTATTGTATTCCTTGCTTTTGATCTATCTACTTTAATCATTCAATATATTTTTTAAAATTTAGCCCACTTAATTTGCTTACTGTGTTAACTGGTTCACCAACTTAACTGAAATTTGTATCTAAATTATCACTCATTTCAGTCCAAACAGGCCAGCCATTTAAGGATATAAATACATTACATACTTTCCTCAATTTTAATGAATTTGCACTGCTTCCTCACAGCATATTAGTGGCAAAATGGTTTTTTAAAAAATTCTGGATCTTCAGTATGAACATTCAGTATTGTATAGTGAATGTTCACCCCTAAATTCCCAACACTGAAGGGCTAATTTAATAGCCAAGCCACTTTATTTGGATAATTTAGTAGTCTATGCTTTTTCTTATGGAGAATTATACCTTGAAAAAGCACATTTCCTGATCTCTTTGTAATCCTCTCCATGAAAAAAAATCTTCCTGGTTGATTATATGAGGAAAAGAGGACATTTCTGACAGTGTATAGTATTCTTAGAACAAATAGTAAAAAAAAAAAAATGTTTCAATATTTTAAATTATAACACTTTACAGCTTACAAAACTGTCCTGGGTCATTTTTGCAATGTCATGGTCATGTTTTCTACATAATGTCTATAGAAGAATCATTTAGATTTCTGGTTTCAGTGTTTTCACTGCAGGTGACTGAACATCTATCAGTGTTTTGTTTTGTTTTCATCCAGATGCCTGTTTCATATTTACTTAGCAGAACTGCCCTGACAGAGCCAATCTCTTGCAGAAAAAAGCCAGTGACCTTGTTCGGTCAGGGAACTTGGGGTGCCGAATGGCTTGAGTTGAGACAACAAAGAGCTTTATCAGCTTTAGAGCTGCTGCTCCTGCTGAACCGGGGTAGGGAATCTAGCTCATAGCCCCACTCATAGCCCCACTCATCCCTGAAAACAGCCTTCAACCTTTTCGACCGAGGAACCTAACCAAAGCAAACAGGAAGCAGCAGGGTCCATTCAGCAGCCCAACCGAGGGTGGCACTTGTACAGAAGGCAGAGTCTTGGCTTCCCCTCTCAGCAGAGCAAAACTGGTGGCCCCACATTCCCAGAGAGTTCACCGTACATTCTAATCTGCTTTGGGCACCCAAATAACGAATGATACAGGCTCTAGGTTCAGTTCTGCTTCTCTGCCAGTGCAGGGAAGCTAATTCATAGTCTCATCTGTTACTGAATACAGTCTTGACCATCTAGTAAACCTGACCTGAGAATCCTAACAACCATGAAGCCCATCCTACAGCCTCACTTGAGTAGGAATGGAGATAACAGACCTAGACAACTGTTCTTAGCCAGGGGCATACAACCTCATCTATTTCCTAAGAGCTTGCACAGTTGTGTCACCCAAAAATAGATCATAATAGCATGCCCCACCCTTCCAAGGACATTACCAGTAAACACATCCAGAAACCCAAACTGAGCTAACTAGTGGAGAACCATGTCTACCAAAGCAAACCTGTAAAATCTGAAACAAGAGCATAATTACTCAAAAGTCTGGAATAATAGCACAATCACTTAATGTGATGATCCCAACCTAAGGAACCAAGGATCATGAAGAATTGAGTAAATAATTTCACCAAAAAAAAAAAAAAAACAAAAAAACAAACCTAAATCAAGTTCCAATAACTGACCCTAAAGAAATAGAGATCTATGAACTGTCTCACAAAGAATTCAGAATAACCCTCTTAAGGAAGTTTAGTGAACTACAAGAAATCACAGGCAGACAACTAAACAAAATTAGGAACACAAAGCATGAAGAAAAAAAGTAGTCCAATAGGAAATAGCAACTATCAAAAGAGAGAGAGAGAGTGACTGTAGAGTTGAAAAAACAATAACAACTAAAGAATTTAATAGAGAGTTTCAAAAGCAGACTTGACCTTGCAGAAGAATCAGTGACCTGGAGGATAAGACACTGGCTATTACCCATTAGAGGAGAAAAAGATAAAAGAATAAAAAAGAATGAGGAAAGTCTACATGAATTATGGAACACAATGAAAAGAAACCATTCCCATTATGGGAATTCTGAAAGATTAGTGAAGGAGAAAGGGACAGAAAGTGTAATTAAAGCAATGATGTCTAAAAACTTCCCAAACCTGGGTAGAGAAAAGGACATCCAGATCCATGAGGATCCCAAGTAGGTTGAACCTAAAGAGGGCTACCCCAAGACATGTTATAAGTAAAGTGTTAAAATTCAAAGACAAAAAAAAAAGAATTTTAAGAGCAAAAAAGAAGAGAGAGAGATTACATACAAGGAAACCCCCATTAGACTATCAGTAGATTTCTCAACAGAAACTTTTCACACCAGGACAGAACAGAATGACATTCAAAATACTGAAAAAAAAATAACTGTCAACCAAGAATTCTATGCCAAATAAAGCTGTTCTTCAGAAACAAAAGAGAGATAAAGACTTTTCTAAACAAACAAAAGCTGCAGTCAAATGCTTTCCAATGTTTATAGCAGCAATGTCCACAATAGCCAAACTGTGGAAGGAGCCTCGGTGTCCATTGAAAGATGAATGGATAAAGAAGATGAATGGTTAAAGATATGTATACAATGGAATATTACTCAGCCACTAAAAATGACAAATACCCACCATTTTCTTTGATGTGGAGGGACCTGGAGGGTATTGTGCTGAGTGAAATAAGTCAATTGGAAAAGGACAAACATATATATGGTCTCATTCATTTGGAGAATATAAAAATTAATGAAAGGGAATAAAGGGAAAGGAGAGAAAATGAGTGAAAATATCAGTGAGGGTGACAAAACAATGAGAGACATCTAACTCTGGGAAATGAACAAGGGGTAGTGGAAGGGGAAGTGAGAGGGGGTTGGGGTGATTGGGTGATGGGCACTGAGGGGGGCACTTGGCAGGATGAGCACTGGGTGTTATGCTATATGTTGGCAAATTGAACTCCAATAAATAAAAATAAAAAATAAAGAAACAGAAAAAAACAAAAAAGCTGAAGGAATTCATCACCACCAAACCTGCCTTACAATAAATACTAAAGGGAGTTCTTTGAGTGGAAGTGAAAGAACACTAACAACATAAAAACATAAAAAGGTATTGTAAATATCACTGGTAATTGTAAACATATAGTCATAGTTAGACTCTGCAATATGGTAATAGTGGTGCATTATTTACTTACAACTGTAGGTTAGGGACACCTGGGTGGTTCAGTTGGTTAAGTATCGAACTCTTCATTTTGGCTCAGGTCATGATCTCAGGGTTGTGAGATCAAGCCCTACAATAGTGCTCCATGCCTAGCGTGCTTAAGATCTTCTACTCCTTCTCTCCCTACCCCTCCCCACAAAATGTAGGTTAAAAGTTTTTTAAAAAAAGAATATAGTAAAAGTGACCATAACTGCAGTATGTTATTAGTTATACAATATGAAAAAAAACACATAAATTAGGACAGCAATATGTAAGGGAGAGGAAAATAAAACTATGAAGTTTACCAATTCCATTAAAGTTAGGTTATTATGAGTTTATTTTTTATATATTTACTTACTTATTTGAGAGAGAGAGAGAGAGCATGAGCAGGGGGAGGGGCAGAGGGAAAGGGAGAGAGAGAATCTCAAGCAGACTCTGCACTGAGCACAGAGCTCAACATGGAGCTCAATCTCATGACCCTGAGATCATGACCTGAGCTGAAACCAAGAATGCAACATTTAACCAGCTCAGCCACCCAGGCACCCCTAAGCTGTTATAAGTTTAAAATAAGGTGTTATATAAGTTTAATGTATTACATGTAAGCATCATGTAACCACTAGGAAAAATCCTGACATAACTACACAAAGGAACACAGTAAAAAAGTCAAAGCATGATCTAAAAGACATCAAAACACAAATAAGACTGCAGGATAGGGGCACCTGGGTGGCTCAGTTCATTCAGGGCCTGCCTTCAGCTCAGGACATGATCCTGGGGTCCTGGGATTGAGCCCTGTGTCAGGCTCCCTACTCAGCAGGGAGTCTGCTTCTCCCTCTCCCTCTCTCACTGCTGTACTCTCTCTTCACTCATTCTGTCTAATAAAGTAAATATTTTTTTAAAAGACAGCAGGGACTCTTGCTAAAATAAAATAAAGTAAAATAAAATAAAATAAAATAAAAAATAAAAGACAGCAGGATAGAGGCAGCCCTGGTGGCTCAGCGGTTTAGGGCCACCTTCCATCCAGGGTGTGATCCTGGAGACCGGGGATTGAGTCCCACGTCGGGCTCCCTGCAGGGAGCCTGTTCCTCCCTCTACCTGTGTCTCTGCCTCTCTCTCTCTCTCTCTCCCCCTCTCCCTCTCCCTATGTCTCTCATGAATAAATAAATAAAATCTTTAAAAAAAAAAAAGACAGCAGGATAAATACAAAGAACAACAGATCTAAAAAACATCCAGAAAATATTTAACAAAATGGCAATAGTAAGTCTTTATTTATCAATACAATTGGTCCTTGACCAACACAGGTTGAACTTCAAGGATGCACTTATACATAATTTTTTTCAATAAATACAATACTGTAAGTGTATTTTCTCTTCCTTATGATTTTCTTAACAGCATATTCTTTTCTCTAGCTTACTGTATAGTAAGAATACACTATGTAATACATATAACATATGAAGTATGTGTTCATCAAATGCTTACATTATCAGCAAGATTTCTAGGTAATAGTGGGCTGTTAATAACGTTTGGGGGATTCTAAAATTATTCACTAACCTTCAACTGCTCAGAGGGCCAGTGCCCCAACCCCTGCAATGTTCAAACAACAGCTGTAATTACTCTAAATATAAATATATGAAATAAAATGCATAGAATGGCTTAGAGCATAAAGAGAAACAAGATCCAACAATATGCTGCCTACAAGAGATTCACTTTAGCCTTAAGCTAGAGTGAGATTGAGAGTGAAGGGATAGAAAAAGTCATTTCAAATAATGACACCCCCCCCAAAAAAAGCAGGGCAGCTATACTTATAGAAGACAAAATATACTTTAAACTATAAATGGCAAAAAGAGATAAAGAAGGTTATTACATAATAAGGGAGTCAATATCAAAGAGGATATAAAAATTATAAATACATATGCACCCAACATATATTTAGAAGCATCTAAATATATAAGGCAAAAAGTAACAGAATTAAAAGTAGAAATAAATAGTAATACAGTAACATTTAGAAACTTTAATAGCCCACTCTGAATAATAGATCATCGAGACTGAGAATCAATAAGAAAACAGAGGATTTGAACAATAATACAAAACAAATGGACCGAATGGAGATATACAGAACATTTTATCCAACAATAGCACAATACACATTCTTCTCAACCTTATATGGAACATTTTCTATGACAGACCATGCGTTAGGCCAAAAAACAAATCTTAGCAAAAGCAAGAAGACTGAAATCATATGAAGCATCTCCTCTGACCACAATGGCATAAAACTAGAAACCAAGAATAAGAAGAGAACTAAAAAATTCATGAGCACATGAACACTAAACAACACTCTCCTGATCAACCAATGGGCCAAAAAAGAATTAAAGGGGAAATAAAAAAGTTTCTTAAGGCAAATGAAAATGGAAGCACAACATGTCAGAACTTGTGGGATAAAGCAAAAGCAGTTCTAAGAGGGAAGTTCATAGCAATAAACACCTACACTAAGAAACAAGAAAGATCCCAAATAGGGACGCCTGAGTGGCTCAGTGGTTGAGCGCCTGCCTTTGGCTCAGGCGTGATCCCAGATTCCCAGATTTGAGTCCTTCATCGGGCTCCCTGCATGGAGCCTGCTTCTCCCTCTGCCTGTGTTCTGCTTTCTCTCTCTGTGTGTGTCTCTCATTAATAAACACATAAAATCTTTAAAAATAAAAATAAAAAGATCCCAAATTAACCTAACTCTCTGTCTTAAGAAACTAGAAGAAGAAAAACAAACTCAGCCCAAAGTTAGCAAAAGACAGGAAATAATAACGATTATAGCAGGAATAAATAAAATAGAGAACCAAAAAACAGTACAAAAGATTAACGAACTAAGACTCTGTTCTTTGAAAAGATAAACAAAATTGGCAAGTCCTTAGCTAGACTAACCAAGAAGAGGAGAGAAAAGACCCAAATCAACAAAATCATAAATGAAAAAGGAGGCATTATAAATGATAGCTCAGAAATTCAAAGGATCTTAAGAGGCTGCTATGAACAACTATATGCCAGCAAACCAAACAACCTAAAAGAAATAGAAAAAGTCTTAAGACCATACAACTTACCAAGACTGAATCAGGAGAAATAGGAAATCAGAATGGATCAATTACTAGTAATGAGAGTGAATCAGTAATAAAAAAAAAATCTCTCAACAAAAAGTCCAGGACTAGATGGCCTCACTGGTGATTTATACCAAACATTTAAAGAAGAATTAACATCAATATTTGTCAGCCTTTTCAAAAAATTTCGAAAAGGAGAGAACACTCCCAAACTCATTTTATGAGGCCAGTATGATCATAATTCCAAAACCAGAAAAGGATACAACTACAAAAGAAAATGACAGGCCAATATCCCTGGTGAATATAAATGCAAAATTCTCAGTAAAATACTAGGAAACCGAATTTAGCAGCACCTTCGCCATGGTCAAGTAGGATTTACCTCTAGGATGCAGGAATGGTTCAACATACACAAATCAATTAATGCAATTCATCACATTTATAAAATGAAAGAACAGAATCATATGATCATCTGAATAGATGCAAAAAAAAGCATTTGACAAAATTCAACATCCATTCATGATAAAAACTCTTAATTAGGTATAAAAGAAATATCTCTCATTATACTAAAGGCCACATATGACAAGCCCACAGCTAACATCATACACAACGGTAAAATGTTGAGAGCTTTTCCTCTAAGATGTGAAACAATACAAGAGTACCCACTCCCTCTACTCGTGTTCAAGTGCCTAGAGCACTTTGGCAAGAAAAAGAAATAAAAGGTATCAAAGGAGCAAAAGTGTCTGTATTTACAGATGACATAATTTTATATATAGAAAATCTTGAGTCAACCAAAAAACTGTTAGATCTAGTCAGTGAATTCAGTAAAGTTACAGGATATAAAATTAACATACAAAAATCTGTAGCATTTCTATACACTGGCAATGAATTTTCCGGGAGAGAAATAAGGAAATCAATTCCATTAACAATAACATTGAAAACAATAATATATTCCACAGTAAGTTTCACTGGGGAGGTAAAATATCTCTACTCTGAAAACTGTCAGACATTGATGAAAGAAATCAAAGACACGAATAAATAAAAAGGTATCCTGTATTCACGGATTGGAAGAATTAATATTGTTACAATGTCAATACTACCAAAAGCTATCTATAGATCCAATGTGATCTCTATCAAGATTACAAAGGCATCTTTTACATAAGTAGAAAAAAACACTCCTAAAATTTGTATGGAGGGGGTCCCTGGGTAGCTCAGTGGTTCAGTGCCTGCCTTTGGCCCAGGGCATGATCCTGGAGACCCGGGATCGAGTCCCATATTGGGCTCCCTGCATGGAGCCTGCTTCTCCCTCTGCCTGTGTCTCTACCCCTCTCTCTCTCTCTTTCTATGTCTATCATGAACAAATAAATAAAATCTTTTAAAAATTAAATTAAATTTGTATGGAACCATGAAAGATCCCAGGTAGCAACAACAACAAAATTCTGAGAATGAAGAACAAAGTAGGGGGCATAATACTACCTAATTTCAAGCTATACTTTAGAACTATAGTCATCAAAACAGAACGGTACTATCACAAAAATGAAGTAGACCGTAGAATAGATTAGAGAGCCCAGAAATAAACCCAAACATATACAGTCAACTAAAATTTGACAAAAGGGCCAAGAATAGTCCATTGGAAAAAGGCAGTCTCTTCAATAAATGGTGCCAGAGAGAGTGGATATTCACATGTCCTGAAACTGGACCCATATTTTATGTCACCCACAAAAATTTATTCAAAATAAGTTAAAAACATAAAATGTAAGATCTGAAACCATGAGGTTCCTAACAGAAAACATAGGAACAAAGCTCCTTGACATGGGTCTTGGCAAAGATTTTTGGCATATGACACCAAAAGCACAAGCAACAAAATAAAAAATAAACAAGCGGGACTAGATCAAACTAAAAAGCTTCTGCACAGCAAAAGAGGCCATAACAAAGTGAAAAGACAACCTATGGAGTGGGGGAAAAAACATTGATAAACCATATATCTGATAAAGGGTTAATATCCACAATATATAAAGAACTCATACAACTCAACAAAACCAAGCAAACAAAAAAAAATTTTTTAATGGGCAGAGGATCTGAATAGACATTTCTCCAAAGAAGATATATAAAAGGCCAACAAGTGCACAAAAAATGCTCAATATTTTGAGCATTTCCCTAATTGTCATTAGGGAAATGCAAATTAAAACCACAAGGAGATATTACCTCATGCTTATTAGAATGGCCATCATCTAAAAGACAAAAGATAACAAATGCTAGCATTGATGTGGAACAAAGGGAACCTCTCTCTGTACACTGCTGGTATGATTGTAAATTGGTGCAGCCACTCTGGGAAACAGTATGGAGCATCCTCAGAAAATTAAAAACAGAACTACCATATGATCCAGCAATTCTACTTCTGAGAATACACCCAAAGGAAACAAGAATGCTAACTCAAAAAGATATCTGCACCCCCCCCCACCATGCTCATAGCAGCATTATGTACAATAGTTCAGACATGGAAACAACCTGTGTCCGTTGGCGGATTAATGCATAAAGAAATTCTGGGATATAGACACAATGGAATGTTATTCAGACATAAAAAAATTGAGGAAATCCTACCTCTTGTGACACCGTGAATGGATCCTGAGGGCATTATGCTAAGTGAAGGACGTCAGGCAGAGAATGACAAATACTCTACAATCTCCCTTACCTGTGGAATCTAAAAGGGGGAAGAAAAGCACTCATAGAAAAAAAGATCCTACTGGTGGTTACTGGAGGCTGGTGGGGGGGGGCACAGGGATCAGATGAGGTGGTCAAAGGCAGACTTCCAGTTATAAGACAAATAAGTACTAAGGATGAAATGCACAACAAGGTGACTACAGCTAACACTGCTGTATGATGTGTAAGAAAGGTAAGAGAGTAGATCCTAAGAGTTCTCAGCACAGAGAAAAAACACGTTTTCCCTTTTTCCTTCTTTTTTCCTTTTTATTGTATCTATATGAGAAAATGAATGTTAGCTGAAGCGATTGTGATAGTCATTTTACCATGTACGTAAATCAAAGTGTCATGCTGTATGCCTTAAACTTAGACACGGATGCGTGTCAATTACTTCCCAATAAAACTGGAGGGGGAGATGAGGAAAAAACTGCCCTGTGAGCCATGTCATCAATTAATTAAATGAATATAAAGTTCAAGAGACATAAGAAAATATTCTCTAGGTGGACACCAATCTATGAAATCCGAGTTGAAGGATTTCAAGTCTCACCTTTGCAAATCATAACCTCTCCAAGATGGAATTACATCCCCCTGAATAATACTATCCAATAAAAAAAATCGTGATAAAAAAAATAAATAAAAAATAAATTTAAAAAAATCGTGATAAACCAATGGTGTTTCCAAATCAAAATAATGTATGTTAATTACATACACACTTACATACAGGGAACGGACTTGAAAAAGTGTGTGGCAAAAGAGTGCCAGATATCTTTTTTTCTGTTTGCTTCTCTGTCACTTTCCATTTCATGGGATGTCTTATGACCTCCCGCTGCACAGTGACACCGAGTCACTGTGAAGGTAAAGATACTTCTGACCTGTAAAGCAGCTTTTCATAAGGTGCTGTGGACATACTTCATCTCCCAAGGTCCTTATGACACTGAAGTAAAATACTATTTACCCTGTGTCTATGCACAGGAATAAACAGGTATTTTACTGATTGAATGAGTTACAGTTAAACCTAAACCAGCTAATATTATCAAAAGCATGTCATTCGATTTTATTGTGGTTGCTTTACCGATATGCTCAAAGAGGCTCCTGGGATAAGAGTCCTAGGTTGAGAGCTCAAGTGTCATTTACCAAAACACAGAGTTGCTGTACCAGGCTGGGGACAGGGCTGGGGACAAGCAGAGAGGAGAGAATACAGAGCTCTTGGTCAGGACAGCTTCAGTCATTCAGATCTCTTCCAGTGGAGACAAATTGGCATCAGTAGTAAGCATCACTCTTTTATTTCCCTTCCTTCCAAAGATGAAAACACAACATCATTAGCCAAATTTACTCTGACCTCCCTCCCACCTTGCAGGGTTGCCTGGTACTCAGGTTGAGTCAATGCATCTTTCCACCAAGGTAAATAACCATAAGAGGCAGATCAATAACTTAATTGCTTAAGGAAACATTCAGTGCAGGATGTATTTCTGGTTTTGACAATGCTTGGAGCATTAGAGTTATGGTCCGTTAGAAAAACAACATATTTTTGTTTCCTTCCCCGACAAAATTTGGTCTGTGATATTTCAATCCTTCATCACATCTTTTTTTTTGTCATTTCAACTGGTCGTGAAAAGTTCTGTCAACCAGTAGAACTACATATTAATAATAACTAAATGTCCGGTTTCCTAGTGTCATCAGGATACATCATAATGTATATGACCTAAATCAGACTTCATATGAAGTTCATGACAGCAGACATCTCGGTTCTCCCAGGCCCTTTCAGGCCTTCCTCCCAGAAAAACAGTTCCCGTAAGGCTTTGAACTCAGGAAAAGTTATATTGCTCCTTGTTATACTGAAAGAGTTTTAATAGATCGGCGATAGAGAAAAATATCTGAGGAAAGAGACAAGGAAAAAAAGGCTGGAGTGAGTGCTTGCCTCTGAGATTAGAATCCGGTTCATGGTGTGCCTGTGGAGTTAGTCTACACACACAGCTGCCACGCTGACACGCCTGATCTTAAGGGCTCAACAAAATAATAATGTGAGAGGATTTGTCCAATCAATACCTCTCAAATTAAGAAATTTTGCACAATAGACCACATCAGCTTTGGAGGTTTGGTCTATGTAACACCATAATAACTAACTGTAAAGTGAAAAATTTTGAAAGCTTTCTAGATGTTGGAGATGCACCAAGTCAAATATATAAAAATGTAGAGATGCCTTCTAGCCTGAGGCCAGCAGTGGCCCACTACAGCCTTGCACTTAGGAAAGGTGGGTCTCTCCTCGCCAGCCACGTCCCCAAAGCCGGCTGAGGTGATATTCTCCCCAGGGCTACAACTACAGATTCCCTTCCACATTTGCTATTCTCCCTTTGCCCACTCCAAGAATCCTCTCTGACCTCTGGGGTTGAAATATCAAGCTGAACCTTTTGGAATTTATCATCAGCCTGGCATCTGTGCTTAGCAGTAGAGCCTCTGAATTCAAAACAGGACTGTTTCCTGGCTCAGAACTCCAGCTCCAAATTCCTTAGGCTCAAAATTGATGGGAAAATAGATCTTCAGCATTCTTCTGATTTAGAAATCATTCAAACTGACAACAGATAAGAAATTGACAAGGAGATATGCAATCCTTAATTTACATAGCTGTCTCTTTTTTCCTTCTACATAGTAAAGAACAGAGCGTCCTTAACCTTGATTTTCGCACTTCTCTCCGTTTAAAGCACAGCCCATAACATTAATTAAAGTGTGTGTGAGCTGGAGGGTACAAGTTATATTTCATATGCTGTACCACATGGCATTCCAGAAAAGCTGTACAATCTAGGTGTTCTTTTTTCCCAACTTGATATGTATGCGGCCCTGCATACTGTTCAGCATAACTCACCTTTACTCCACTCCACAGTAACAATCTAAAAATAAGTGCACAGGGTAGAAGAAATGCTGATGGCATTAGAGCTTAAGTATTTAGGTGGATGGAGGTAACTCTCCCACTTAGAACTACAGAATGTGGGTGCTGAGTGCCAAAAAGGGCATCCGAGATTATCTAGTGCAACTCTTTTATTTTACAGATAAGACCTACAGAAGACAGGTGGCTACAGATGGTAGGTTAAACAACTAGTAAGAGGTAACCTCAAGTATTCCTTATGAGTTCAAGTCTTTCCCCTACACCAGGATCATAGACTTCTTTAAGATACTATTTTGAATTAGGCTTTTACCAGGAAAAAAAAATCATATGCATCTACACACACACACACACAAATATTTGCAAATAAATTCAGGAGGTTGAGAGAGCCCTGAAGCTTATCTCTGGATGTTGAACTTGTCCATGGTTCCCAAATTAAGAATTTCTGCCCCTGAAGAAGCAAGTTTTCTAAGTAGAAAGTGCTACTTTTAACCCCTTTCAAAACTCATCTTCTCTGGAATATAAACTAGATTCAATGATGTGATCTGTAAATTCAAGGGAAAAGCAATTCCAGCAACTCAAATAGATGAATTAAGCCCTATTTTTAACACGTGTCAAGTAAAAAAAAAAAAAAAAAGCGTAAGAGAAATTTAAACCTACATGTATTTTACTACCGATTTCACATATGGACATGGAATATCTTTTCTCCTAATATGGAGATGGCTCAGCAGTATTTAAATGATTCCTTATTCCAAGTCATATAAATATGCACCAGATGTATCTTTTGTAAATGTTATGTTTTTCAACTTCTCAGCATTTGCAAGTAGTTGAAAGCTATGTCAAGCATGCTTTAATGGGGCATAAAAGTGTATTGTATTCAAAGAGATGGCACAGCTCTGTAATAGGTGAAAATACAAACGTTGTCAATGGATACATTTTCATTTTATTGATTTACACCACATAATAGAATGCCCTGTATTCTTCTTTACATGCAAGTTCTATAGCAATTGAAATATAACTAGATATTTAAAAATCACGCTTACATTAATAGATTCTCTAGATGACAGAAAATTCAAAACAACAGAATTTTATGACTAGAGAAGGCGAGTAAAGACCAACTAAATCCCTTACCCTGGTTTAACAGATGAGAAATCAGAGAGCAAAGGAGTTACGTGAGGCAACCAAATCGCTAAACTAGTTGTGGCTTAGTACATGAATTTAGATACTCCAAAATCTAAGGAACTTCACTGAGCTCTTTTTACTATCTGCCTCTTGACCACCTAAACAAAAATAAATAAATAAATAAATCAAACTAAAACAAAACAAAAAAACAGAAGAAACAGTAAAACATATCTCATTCATTGATTCCCTGGAATTGACTGGGAAGAAGCAGACATGATCTGTATTTTGCAAACTGTCACATTATCTTATGGGAAGTAAATATAGGAAAGAAGATGCCAATTGCTAACATCAGAAGTTGCCAGAGGAGTATCATAATGCTATTTCTCCAATATAAATTTCGAATGGACTCAAGATTCGCTTTTTTTGTTTTTGAACACAAAAGCGATCGTCGTAAATTCCTCCCAAAACACTGTCTGTGAGGTTAAACATAGCAAAGATGTTTAGGAAATATATTCTAGTCATATGTAATTGATAGTTGATCTTGAAAGCAGTATCTTTTCAAATAAAAGTTAACATAGATTGATAGCTTATTGTAAAATGCGCTCTTTTTTTCTTTTTTTTTCTTTATTATTTTTTCTTTTTTTGCTATGGAGAAAGCAAGCCCTACCTCTAGCTCGTGTCATTTTATGTGACTTTCAAGCATCTCTAAGCGGAGCACAGAATTAGAGGGTATCCGTTAGTTTGTGCGAACTTTCTCCCAGCTCACTTTTCTGACCTTAGTTTCCACCTGCCCTGTATTTTTACAAATTGCATCAAACTCTTTCTGAGAATGAGGCAGAATATTAACTAACTAATAGATAATTAATTAATTGGTGAAAGTCATTTTCCAACAGCCAAGTAACCTTTTCACTCTGACCTTTAGAGATAGCATTTTGCCCTTTGGGGGCCAGTGGCAGCAATGAGGATTTCATTTAGGACGAAATCATTATTGAGGTTTTTTTTTTTTTTCAACCTTTTATGTCACTGTTGCTGTGAGGAGAGCACGGGTGCTTCTCAAAGTTCCACAGCTGACGGGTCTTCCTCTTTGACCCCGTACCAAAGAATGCATTTCCCTCCCGCCAGGAACCAGCATCTGCGCACCCTGCTCCCTGGTCAGTGTTATGAGGATCAATGCCCAGATTCACAGCACTGCCTTGAGGGGCACACAGTCCAGCACCGCCCCCCCGCCCAGCCCCAATTTATCCTGGGCTCATCTGCAACAGTTCCACTGTCTCCCAAACGATGCCAAGACCAGTGAGGAGGCTTAAGACAGGGGCTCTGCCTGGGGCAGCAAGGCATCCACCCCGTCCCCACGAAGGTGTTGGTGAGCTGTGCACAGTGAGGAACAGACAAGCCAAAACAGCCCAATGGGCTCTTCCATCAGCCTGGAAGCAGAGACAGTCTCCAGAGTCATAGGCAGCATCGTGTTTGGGTACAGGCCTCCCATCAGCAGGTTTTCTTCCCTAGGGTGTTCATACACAGAGAAGCTGATACATCACTCCATGTATATCCAGCGCAGGAATTTATAGCAGACACACACGCACCTTCTGAGACCCTAATCATAACTAGCTATACTTCGGTGTAAATGGACGATCCAAACCACATTGGGATCATCATCCCAGGTTAACAGGCTGAGCCTTACTCTGTTCCCATACGACACAGTGCTGGGAGATGTGGTTGAGTGTCCCATGCTGTGTTAGGAGACCTTAAGAGCCTTCACCAGCCTTGTTTTGATATGAGCCTGCAGGGCAGGAGTGGGGGTGGTAAGTTGCACTCAAAAATGTCACAGGAACGCTCTGCCAGCAGGGACATCTGGGGAGCTCCAAAAAGGGGACAAAGCAGCAAGGTCCCCCAGAATTTGGAAAGCAGTAAAGCACTGCTGTTAAAAACACTCTGTCTCTAAGAGACAGGACCCAAACTGGGTACTATCAGCACGTGACCTTGGGCAGGTGATCTAGCCCCCCTTCATGCCCCCCTCAGCTCCTCTGTCAAACCTGAATACAAACAGGCACTTAGACGCGTAAGTAGGACAACACGCATTGGGCTTGTGTTAAGTCCTTAGTAAAATTGGGTCATTATTATTATTGCTGCTCATTCAAAGAGTGAGCACAGGCTGCTGAATTCTGGTGGATCATTCTCCCTCCAGCCCATTTAGAGGAGTTGAAAATAGAAGAGAGGACTCAGTGCCCAGGGCCTCCTGTCAGCAACGGCTCTGGAGTCCAGCCACTTGCATCCCTGGACATGGAGACCTTGTTCCCATGACAAAGGTCCAGGCTAAGGGGACTTAGGGTGGCAAGAACATTCTCTGTAGGAGCCAGAGGAAAATCTCAGGTTGACACCTTCCCTGGTTCCCCATCCAGTTCATTGTGAGGACAGTGGAATCCCTTGTTTCAGTTTCCTGATGGCAAAAAAGGGAAGATCCCATCAAACTGGAAATGATGATAAAGAGGCATCTGTTGGGGGCTTGGGGAAGAGGAGGGTCCATACAAAACACTCTCTCTCCCCTCCAGTGGGTTAGCATCCCATCCCGTCACGCATTCTCCACAAACAATAAGCTCACACTCAAACTAAGAGCTGAAGAGGATGGTTGACAAACACGTTGCTTCTTTGCAAAATCACCTACCCCTTCGCCATCCCACCCTTCTCAAAGTTTCTCCAGCGTCTCAGGGGAGCCAAGTCAATGCTTTCTCAACGCCCGCCACACAGACCTATCACATCTCTACCACGTAAGGCTTGGCACAGGAAAACTTTAAAATAGACAATAAATCAATATTGCCTAATGCTTAAGGTACCTTGGGAAAATGTACATAGAATTCTCTTTTCATCTCCACAAAAACGAATCTAGCTGTTACCCGGTGCCATTGACTGCAAGCTAAAATCAACACCTTGGCAGAGCCAAGGCTGTCCTGTGTTGGCTTATGAGACCCAGAGTGCAGAGAGAATGGATGGCAGGGGGCTTGTGTGGACTTCTCTGTGAGCATGAGGAATGTGCTGTACCAAGGCAGCCTCCCCACCCCACCCAACACACACACACACACACACACACACACACACACACACACAAGCTGTTGGAGCTAGGCCTGCTGAGCTGGTCCTGTTTAACAGAAGAGTGAGAGAATGGGCTCTGTGTAACCTGAGGAAGGGGAATAAGAGAAACATGGTCTTGCCTGTGCTCTTTGAAGGGTTATTCATGTTGTTGCAATTTATTTTTTGTTGTCCGCTGATTTTACTTCAAGGGCGCCTCATCACCCTGGGTCTAGGGCCTCCCAAATGAGACCTCTACTTCCGGCTAGCACAATGGCTGCTAATGTATCCAATTCACCACAGTCAGTTTTGGAAAACAGCATTATTTTTCAAGATGCTTTTATATTTATTATAGAAGTGTATTTTTTATAAAACCATGACAAAACAGTTTTGATGTCATGAGGTTTTGGGGGCTTTTTTCTCCTTTCTTTAAGGACTCTGCATTTTGGTCTAAGGGCCGTTAATAGTAGCCAGTCCTGATTGGCCAACATCTGTTTCTTTATAGGAACCTTTCTTGCCAAGTAGCTGGACAGCAAAACCCATTTGGTATTCATGGGAAGTACTTGCTGAACAATAATGACAATAATTGCCTCTGATTCTTGTGTTTACAACACTGCCAAAGTATCATTAGGGCCTTATTTATAGATAATAATGCTTATTAATCACAAGTATTTGAATTTTGGAATGTATTAGATTAATATTCTTTTGTACCTCAGTTCTGTACTAATGCCGTGAAAGACATTTACTGAATGCAACTCATTGGGAATGCTTATTTTGAGCTGCAAAATAATGTGTGTAATTTGCAGGTGAAAGATAAAGAAATTACATGCCTACCTCGCAACAGCCTCCACCGTGATCAACGGCCAACATGGAGCATTGGGCCCTAACTCTTAAATGAGAAAGGAAAGAAGCAAAATAAATGTCCCTACAGGTATTATTTCCAAAAAAAATCTTGTAAATTCTTATGACAGGAGAGCTCCCTAATAATAAGTTCATCATCCTGTTTTGCCATAAGTCTTTAGCGGATAGCATCACTTTATTGAAAAGGGTCTGAGGTGAGGAATAATTAGTGATTCTGTAATAATTTCACATTATGTAAGTTCTTGGAGGCTCAAGGGAACAAAATAGGGTAGGATGATTAATAGCTGTAAACAACAAAAGTACAATCTTAGGTCTAACTGCCCAGCTATTGAACATCATTCATTTACTTGCTAAATCTTTCTATATGCTTAATTTCCGTGCAAGCAAACATGAAAGCTATTGCTTCCCTCTTTTTATGTGAATTAGAAATAGGAATCATTAAAAAATTTCAAAAGATGATCTCACTTTTCTAAGAGTAAAACAAAGAGTATCATTTCAGTCAGGGTAATAAAACTTTATGAATAAATATAAAGCATTATTAGCCCATAATATTTACCTGGCCACTCCGTCCCTCCCACTCCCTTTCATATACCAAATATGAAATCAGCAATATTTTACTATTTTCTAGCCTACATTTTTATTTGTTCTTGGAGTATTCATGCCTTATGTGTTAGAACAATACTTCAGTGTGTTTAATTACATGAATGCAAAATGTAGTGACATAATTTTCCAGAAATTTTTGAGACAGCAAAGCTAATTAATAGAGATTCTTAGGTGCTATTTTTAAAATCATATTTGCAACCAGATATCTTTTCTTAAATTACCAGTAATTAATGTTTATTAATGTTCTTTAGATTAAACCCAAATCCATCTCCATCTTAGCCTACTCGACCAAAGACTACTTTAAAATAGTCTGTGGACCTAATTACCACCTACATTACCAATACATAACATTGCCCTGTCGTATTTTCTCGATTTTTGTCCCCCATCTCCCCTCGAAAAAGTAAGAAAGTAAAAGGGGACCACCTTTCAAATGACACCGAGAAAAGTGCCCTCCCTTCAAGACCTTTGAAAATGCGTTCAGCAAATGTTTCCAATGTCATGTTTCCAAGTCAGAGCAGAGACGAGGAGACTAAGATTCTAGTTCATTACATGTATAATGCTAACATTTTAATCCATTGCTAGATGTAAATAACTTTAGCGATCCCAGCTGGACTATTTAACATTAATTTACAGTATCTTATAATATGTGTGTGTGGCTCCTCTCATGGGGCTAAGTAGAAAGGTGAACAATTATCCAATCAATGTACTCAGCCAAACCTGGCAAGTCAGCCCCCCCCAACAATTTTTATTTAAATCCGGTAAGTATCTCAACCAGAGATCTGTTCAGGTGTGCAATGCATCTCTCGTTACATTGGTAGGATGAAGCAGCAAGCAGTATCTCACAGCATTAGCTGCGATCTCACAAATTTAATCACTACAGATAGCCAATCTAGATTGCTGAAATTTCGCTATGTCTTCTCTCTTTTTTTTCTTACTAGCTAGGCAGAAGGGAGGGCAGCCTGAATTCTCTAGATAATTAATTCAACTCTCTGATTTATTTTGCCTTCGGTAGACCTCGCCTGGTTCTCTCTTGAAAAGACGCTGGTAGTTGGAGGAGGAAAAAAAAATAAATGTTTTGAGGGAGCAGGAATACGTCTCCCCTCGCTGTGTGTCACTGGTAACGTCTAAACACTGAGGGTGACTACCTGAAATTCCTCTCGGGTGTCTCTCTGAACCTTTACTGAATTAGCTTCACCCAAAGGCTTGCAGGCTTGAGAAGGGGAAAGAGAGAGGGAAGGGGGGACGGAGAGAGAGAAAATGATTAGTCTGTGAAGTAGAGTTTAAATTTGAGGGCACTGAAAAGGTGATTTGCTGGGGAAAATGGTTCGACTGAACAACTTGTAGTCCACCAACATCCTGGCTGTTTCCTAAGAGCCTCGTTGGATATGAAACTTGAGATCTGTCAACATTTTATAGTTGCCCCGATGTAATAAGCATTTTTCCTTCTTTTCTTTAACTGCCAAATTTTTTAATAAAATTGAATCTTGGATGCCTACATTCTGGGGAGTTTTATTTGCTATATTATAGTTCAGTCTGCTGTTAGGCCACAGAATGCCAAAGTATTTATTCTTACAAATCTTTCTATATGTGTAACTTGAGCCTACTAAAATAGTCCTTTACCCACTTCATTAATTAAGTCGACAGAAAAGATTCTTTTACATTTTGGTAGTGAATGACTCTTGGTCCAAATTTTTGAATGAATGTTGCGCATTTTAAAATCACTACGTAGCCTGTGTCTACTTATATCACGCCACACCATCACACAGAAAACTTTCTAAAATAAAAGACTAACTTATTTTTGCAGTTGATTCATAACCCCATCTAGAGTAAAATGTTTTTGCCTCTTCCCAACCAATATTCCTTTTTAAAAATTTTCACTTGTGGTATTTCCATCATTTTAACTGGAAACTTTTTAATAAAGAGATTAAGAAACAAACCTGGCAAAGCAGCTTGCTAAACTGATTTTTTGTTTTCACAAGCTCACCACTAATATTTAGATACCACTGATGAGTTACCAGTCTTTGAAATACTCTCTCTGAAATAAATACGTAATAACAAATCACACATGGGAACACCACCATCAATGTTTTTCAGTAAAGAAATACACATTTAAATAAACATAGAAAAACCAAAATAATATTTTATAATATGAGTAAAAGCAACTCTCATTATGTGAGAAAGCTCCTCCTATCGTGGTCTGCAAGAAAGTTTCTAAACTTTACCATTTTGATTCCTTTATTAACTAGGACAAATAGCTTTTAAAGCATAACATTCGGGCATCACATTTCTTTACATTTGCTCGGCACAAAAGTGTATTTGGATTCTTGCCAATGTAGTCATTTTAACTGTAATTCTTATTTTAAGCAGAAAAACACACACACCTCCAAAAAAACTTTTGAAAATGCCAAGGTTCAGAATATTATCAAGCAAGAAGCAAATAGGTAACATGTCATCCCATGTTATACAAATCATTTCAAGTATAAATATATGCTTCAAATTTCCTGTTTACACTCTGAGTTATCACTACACTACTGAAAGGCTTTTGATAATAAAAAGGCCCATAAAATTAAAATACTTAAAAATGTTTTCCTTACAGTAGGGTGGAAAAATAAACGAATGCTCTTTTTCATTGCATCCAGAATGTAATTTTTGTTCTAAAACAACAGTATTTAACTTGCAGGGAAAAAAATACCTGAATTTAGATAGAATATTTATATTTTAAATACGCATTCTAAAGTACAATGCCTCTTTATTTTACATAAAACAAGTTATTTAAGTTCACAGTACTTTTAAATGGAGTGTGCTTAAAATATTAACACCATGCATGTATTATTTACTGATTTCCGTGGTGTCATCTACAGTTAGCACAATTCAGATTTCAAAATAAATTCTGAACTTTTTTTTCAATGGGAATACGGTTTACCCACTCTCCCAGCTATTTTAAGACTATCTGTTGTAGAATGTATTGTTAATCGTAGAAGTTTGCTATATTACACATGGACATGTTATATGCAAATGTATTCAGTTGGGGTATGTATATATGTTGTTATGTTATGTACATAAACATCTACCCATGTGCATATGTATATTTACATCATGTATAAATATGTGTATATTACCAAAGGGTACTATACTGAAGGAGGAGGAGGAGCTTCTAAGGATTGCCAAACAATATTTTAGTTAACTGTTAACTGAGTGCTGTCTTCTACGGAAGTAATTAGGTTTTCCTTTTTTTCACAGTCCCAAAGGTGGGTGTTTATAGACATGGTTTAGATATTTACTGTTTTCCAAAAGGCTAGTTGGATAATCGTATGTCAACATGAGCTTTAAATAAATTAGTGATACCCTCCCCTGCACCTTCCCCTTCTCTTAGAAAAGCCTATGGGCAAACAGCTCGATAAAAAATTCAAAGAAGAGCTAAATTCTGATTTTTCCAAAAACAAAAACTCATCTCATTAAACATTAACATCTCACCATGAACGTTCTTGATTAAAATTTAGCTGTCTATAAATTATCCTGTGATAAGGAGCGATGGAAATTCTATCAAGACACTAGCCGGTTAGGTCTATTGAGTTGAGCATCTGTAAATTTTACTTACAGCCTTTCTCCAGGACAGAAGGTCTTATAATTAGAACCGTGGTTAATAGTAAAAACATCTAATATTAATAATTACAAGAAATTATATATATATATATATATATATATATATATATATATATATATATATATCTCACTGGTATCTCCAAAACCTTGAAAATCCTCAGATGCAAACATGAGGGCAAAAAGAGGACAATCAAAAGTATTTACAAAGTTTCTCTTTAGGGTCCTCTGAATCTCACGCTATTAAAATACAGTAAGGCGATTGGGTTCATATTCTCAGTAATGGAGAGAATATTTAGCCTTTTTCTGGATTCTCTCTGCCCTGTCTTCCCTTTGAGAGCTGAACAATCTGGATGGGACTGGTTGTTTTCAGAAGGAGGGAGTGCATCTGGCCCAAGTTTTCTTCTGCTAGTCTGCTCTTCTCTTCTCTAATGAGAGATAACTGACAGCCCTGTTTTGTATGAAATTATGGAAATCACAGGCTGCAGGAAAGGAGAGCCATTATTTCAGAACTGAAAAGGTGTGGGTGTCTTCAACTTCCCCCCCAAAAAAATTGCCCATCACTGGAAAGGAGCCAGTAAACTGCAAAGGGGCTGGGGACAGTGGCACATAACAGGAGCACAACAAGTCAGCCAAGGAGACAGCCAGAAAGCGCTTTTCAATTGATTGCTACCTCCTTCCTAAACGTCCAAAAATAAAAACCACCTCCAAGCAGTTTTTAAGGCCGAGACAGAGAGGAGGCAGATACACAGAACCCTGTGAAACGTGGCTTCCCGGTGAGTGACCTCCAGGGTTGGGGGCAGGCTGGAGGATGGATGCAAGGGCTCTGGCGGCACTGCTCAGCCGACACTGTCCCTTTCCGCCGTACCCCCGCTCACGTGAGTCCGGGCGTCCTCGAGTATCCCCGGACCCCAGGAGGGATCTCTCGGGGAGTCAGACGGGACCGAGGCAAGAGGAGGAGACGCACGTGTAAAGGCGGGGTGTGTGTCGGGGCGGGGGAGCTGCGGGTGAATTCCAGGCTCGCTGATTTAGATCTCAAGGCTCAAGAGGTCACGCTTGCACGGGAGCCTCCCGTACCGCCCCCTGCCCTGCCCTGCCCCGCCCCGCCCTGCCCTGCCCTGCCCTGCGCGCACCCCGCACTCACACGCACGCCCTCGCACACGCACCCCCTCGCACACGCACACGGCTCCGAGCCGCGGCGCTCGCCGGGCCGCCCAGGTGGCGCCCCTCGGAGGCGCGCTCGCCGGGGGTGAGGCGGCCCAGCCGGGCACTGCCCCCGCCGGCGCACCGCGCGGTTCTCGGGGCTCCGGCGCCCGGGGGCCCGGAACGAGGCGCGGCCGGGCGCGGACCGGAGAGGGGGAGGGAGCAGGCCGCGGAGGGGTGACGCCGGCCGCCTCCCTCCCCGCGCCTCTGCGCGCCCTCGCCCCCCTCCCGCCCCCCTCCCGCCCCGCCCCGCTCCGCCGCGCCCCCGCCGCGCCGCGCCGCTCCTCCGCCGCAGGGAGCGGGCGCTCCAGGGAGGCGCTGGCGCCGCGGGTGCGCGCGCGGGTGGGCGTGGCCGTGGGCAGCGCGGAGAAGCCACGCGGCCCGGGCGCCCCCGCGGGCGACGCGCTGGCTCCACCCGGCGCTGGCCTGCAGGGGGCGCCGCGCCTTCGGCACCCGGGGCTGGGGGCGGAGGGGCGCTGCGAGCCTCCCGGCGCAGAGGAGGGGCCGGCCGGAGGACCCCGACGGAAGCGGGCTTCCCCCGCGCCTGGCGGGAACGGTCGGGCGGAGCCCCGGGGCCGGGGCTCACCTGCCGCCGGCCCGGGCCGGGGTTTGCGCGCCGATCACCAGCGAGAGGCCGCGGGGCTTCTGTCCGCCCTCCGCTCGCCGCGGCCGCGGGAGGCCACGAGCTGGCAGGGGGAGCTCGCCACCTGGCCCGTTGGCTTGGCGCGACTTAGTCCTTACTCTGGGGTAGGGAGGGGGCGCCTTTCTTTTCTCTCCTCGCACAGCCGCGCCGAGCGGCGCAAAGTTTCCTGCTACTCGGGGAACGGAGGCGGACCAAGTTCGAGCCTCGCTTCCTGGCTGGGCCGCCCCGAAAGTGCCAGAAGTCTGGCCGGCGAGCTGCGCCCTGGGCTCCCCAGCAGCCGCCCTGGGCTTCCCCAGCAGCCACCCTCAAATGCACGCCCCTTCCCCTGGCCGAGCGCGGATGCGGCGGGTCCAGCGCTGGGGGACCCGGAGACCCGGGAATCTGCCGCCGGCGCCGCGCCCGCCCCTGCCCCTGCCCCTGCCCCTGCCGCTGCCCCTGCCCCTGCCCCAGCTCTGCGCCCCCGCCCCCCGGGGACATGCCCACCTTGCAGCATCGCGGGAAGAGAGTAGGGGCCACGCTCCCCAGGTATAGAGTTCGAGTCCTCACAGGCCACCGACGGGGGTTTGATCCGTCCCAGGGCCTCCACACACACCTCACGGGGGCGCCCAGGGTCAAAAGTACCTTTGGAGTAAAACTGACTTGGTGAAACCTCGAACTCTGGGGGTATCTACGTCCCTTTCTCGTTCCAGAACTTCATCTGAGCTTTGGGTAGTGACTGTCCCCCCGTCCTGATGGGGACCCAGCAGGCAAGCCAGAGCCAGAGGTGTGCGAATTTTTTTATTTTAAAGACCCACATCTTATAAGTGTGAGATTTTTTTTTTTTTATCAGGCAGTACAGATTACTTAAAGCGTACCATTTCTTCGCGATCCAATTTTATTAGGATTTACTCTCATTTGTGCTCCACTTCTCTAGGGAAATAATGCTTTGATTAATGTAATCCTGGCCCGGGATCCGCCACATGCCCCTCGCCCCTCTCCCAAGAGAAAGGGCCTGTTTGACAAACAATAACAGAGCAGTAACTCTTGCAATCTGCCCACACCTTTGGGGGTGGCTGGGGAGAGGGTGACACACGTTCAAATGCCGTTTGCTAAATGCAATGGTGAGAGAAGGGAGCGGGCTCTGCAAGGAGCGAACTTTCCAGACGCAAAGCCCTGGGCATCGAGGCGCGGGGGCTCATGGGGAGGGCCTCCCAGTGGGGTGCGCGCGTGGGTGCATGTGTCTGCCTCGCTCCCAGTGTCTGCCTCTTTGTCCCCCGCCGCAGGCCTCCGCCACAGGGATCTGCGCGCTCTGCGTGGGCAGTCCCCGGACCCAGGGCGCGTCCACAGCGCCCACCCGCGGCCCCAAAGCACCTCAAGAGCAGATCTTAGGAGATAAGCAGGCGCCGACCTGAGGTGCCCTGCAGCTGCCAAAACCTCGGCTAGAAACCTAGAAGGTGGGACCAAATTCAGTGGGTCTCCTCATGCACACATGCATGCTTCCATGCATCCATGCATCCATGCATCCATGCATACCAGACAAATCTGCGGACGCAGGCACGGAGAGCTGCACCTCGCCCCGGCTTCGGGTTGAGAACAGGCGCCCCCTTTCCCGCTCTCCCTCCTCCCGCGCAGCCCTGGCCCCCTCCCGAAGGGAGAACAACAGCTCAATTACGGAAAGAAGCGAAGGAAAGAAGTCCCAGGCTCGGAGGCGCCCGCTGCTGCTCCTTCGGTCCCCTTCCCTGACGCCCCGTCCCCACCCCCACCGTCCCCAGCTCGGGAAGGGCGGAGATGCGGCGGTGCGAAGGGGTCCTGCCCTGCTCCGCCGGAACAAAGCCCACCGCGGGAGCCCGCGGCCGCGCACCGAGCCGGTGACAAAGGCGGGCGGGCGCGCCGAGCTCCGAGTCTTCGCTCCTGCGGCGGAGCGGGAAGGAGGCCTGGAAGGTGGGGAGCGATTTGCACCCTGTCTTTCCTGGGCTGCTCCCACTTGCTCTTGTGTACCCAGTGACCTTCTAGGGTGACTCAGCGTTCACCTCTTCGTCGTCCCGCACCCCTCTCTCCCTCTCTCTTGTCCCCTTCCGTCCCCAGTCTCCCTGCCTTTCTCTCCACCTGACTCTTTTTACCTTTTCTCCCCCTTTTGCCTTTTTTTTAAAAATCTATTTCCATTTCTCTTTTCCATAGAAAAGCAATGCTAATTTGACTTCTGAAAACCGCTGTGGGCGTTCAAACAACAGTTTGAAAGACCTTCCAGGGCAGTGCTTAGGGAGAAAAGGAGTAATGGGATCCTCTTAATTTTATTACGCAAACTGTGATCTAAATAAAATAAAATGCAGCCTAAGAAAGCGGATCTTGGCCCTGGGACCCCCACAAGTCGCCACCTATTCGGGAGAAGTCGCTTCTGACAGCCACAAATGGGGGGGTTGGGGGGTGCGAGACCTCATGGCTGTGGAATTGAGCCCTTGAGCGTTTGGTGTGCCCCAAGGCAAACCCACTTTCTAGGGAAAGTTCCAGTGGACTTTATAACCCTGGCAAGGAATCGCCTATCAGCCCTCTGCAGTGAAGTCGCAGTGTTTTTGAACTTAAGATACTTCAATCGTCAGTGTTTGTCCAAATGAAGTTTTACTTGTTTGTTTTGCAATGTGAGCGGAAAAATAAAGAGAACAGCCTAGGCCATTTGGACAATATGTGCCAGGACTTATGGGGATTTTTGCACCCTGATATAATACTAAATTAGGATGTGAGGTCTGCCAAGCATCACTGTAAGCCTGGGATCCTTCCCTTGGGCTTTATTGAGTAAGCAGTCTCCCTACAGAAAATTTGAGAGAAGGGGAGCCTGCAAAGCAATAGGGGAATATGTAACTTTCAACTTGGGACTAACCCCAGGACAAGAAGCTATGGTGAGCAGGGTCACTCAGTTCTCCTATCAAAGTCTCTTTGCCAGATAGAGGACTGAAATTATATTGCTGCAAACCATGTAGTGGTTGAAGTATCAAATATCAATAAAAATTGGTAATGTATTTTAAAGGTGAGCGAAATAGCCACACTTTCTTGAAGACTCTCCGTGGCTGACGGGTCCAGGGTGGGCCTAAGGAGGGAGCCAGACAAGGAGTGAGAAACTTAGCATTCACAGAAGAGACACCTCATTGAAGCACCATTTGGAGGACATGTCCGAAAGAGCAGCCTTCAGCCTGGTAAGCTGCAGCCTGCACCCAGACAATAGCGGAGTTCAAATGCCAGAAAAAAAAAGAAAGAAAAAAAAGAAAGAAAGAAAGAAAGAAAGAAAGAAAGAAAGAAAGAAAGAAAGAAAGAAAGAAAGAAAAAGAAAGGAAAGAAAAAGAAAAGAGCTAATAATAAAAAAACAGAGACACCAAAGTGCAAGAATTGTTTTCTGGTGTGCCACAATGACTCTTATCCATTACAAAACTACCCAGTTCCAAGCCAGAAAGGAGACGCTTGTATAACGTATGGGGAACGGTTTGGATAGTGTGTCTCCAAAGGAGAAGGGAGTTCAATTCTGTTAGAACCACAAGCATCAAAAATCCAACCAGCCCTCTGGCAGGGCTGAGTTAATATTTCTGGGTTTTGTTTTTTAAAACACAAATACATACGCGCACGCGTGCATGTGTGCGCGCGCACATATACACACACATACACACACACACACCAAGTTGACCTTGGAATATCTTTTCTAGCTAGGACATACCCACATGTTTTGGTTAATAAATCATCATCATCACTCCGGTCAATCAGCTGGGTTCTATGTTACCTAGCCCTGTGAATTTAAATTCGAAGAAGACCATTGTGTTGGGGGCTGGGGTGGGGAGGTGAGGGGGGCAGTCAAGAATAGTCCATCACATTGTGTCAGCTACGGCTTCCCTAGCGATTGGTAGTTTTCATTACCAGACTTGTCAGGTGCATACACGCAGTTAGAGTGGGCAAACACTTGGAAATGGGTTGTTTTAAAAGGCATACTCTCGATAACCAACTTATCGTGCCTTTTTCATTTAGATTCCACGATCCGAAATGGCCTATAGTTTAAAGCAGTCCTACGAGCATCAGAAGTGAAGCTTCTTGCTATTTAGGGTGAGAATGTATTGTCTGAATTTATAATCGCTCCTCCAAACCCATCTTAAAAAAAAAAAAAAGCTAAGTGTTTGCTCCTTTCCTACAGATCAGATAAATCAGTTATCAAAGTGGTACAAAGAACTGGGCTGGGTAGGGGGGTATCCGCAGGCTTCAAAAAAACTTCGCAAGACCAAGAAATAACTCATCCACTGCCAAGACGACAAACGCTCATTTCCACCCAAAAGCTGCTGTTGAAGAGCCCTTTCCTTTGTATATGGCACACAGTGTGGGCTGTATGTTTAACATTTTAATTTGTAAATAGTAATGGCAAATGTGCTTCTACACCGCTAAGGTATCAAAGCACCTTACCATTCTCAAATGGAAGCAAATGAGTAAATACCCATTTTGTGTTTTGTACGTTTGACCCAGGTAATGTTCTTCATTCTCTTTTGGCAAAAGCAATTTCACCATCCCCAACAATTAAAAGTCTGTAGCTTTGCCCAGCACTTGGGATCTTAATTCATACTCAGTTTGATCGTTTCCACCTCCAAATCATTATAGAATCCTAACACGATTCTATATGTCAGTTTTCAAATTAACTTGTTGCTTTACCCAGAATTATTATTCTGTTTCTTTTACTTTAGGTAACCTAAGACTATAGATTTCATGAGGAGCAAGCATTCTCTTTCATTGGGTGTGTGTGTGTGTGTGTGGTGTGTGTGTGTGTGTCTTTAAGTACCTTTGCAAGAAAGGAAAGTAAGTAGCAGCCAAGATAGTTACAATCACAGATCTCCTGACACCAAAAAAAAAAAAAAATCAAGCTCTAAATATGTACAATTATTGCTTAACTAGTGTTTCCCCCCCCCCAAACTCTCTGGCTAAAGAGAAAAAGTTTCCTTTCTCCTTAATAATTTTTAAATGCATTTAGCGACCCTGGGCACACAGAGTAAACTAGAGCTTTGAGGCAATCGTCCAGTTCACGTGAATCTCCCCCAGAAGTCTTTTGTCTGAAAAGTCCGGAGAGCTGAAGAAAAAGCAATGTTTGGACTCAGATTACGCAGTTTCCTCAAATTTCCACCTTGTTTTATTAGCACAAACCTGACAGTACATTTCCTGACTCTAGATGTGAGAGCTCTCGGTCGAAAATCGTGGAACTAGAAATGTTGTTCAGAGTATGCTTTGCTTATATGATTCCCATAATCTCTCAGCTCTCCTGGAATTAAATGCCACTTGTACATGCAAACCTCGACTCTCTCAAGTTAGTTTCAAGGAAAAACTTCTCGGGGCTGAAACCCGGTTGACTTGGAGTTGAGTCTGAAAGAATACGGTGTCTTTTCCCCTCTTCCAGAGGGACATTAGAGCTCTCACGAGACGTGTCCCCTTCCTAACAGGCTCTGTGACACATTCACAGGTGTGCTGAACCACTGAACCGTGGAAGCCAGCTTCTCACTTCCAGTCACTCATGGCTTCCCTTCCTTAGTCATGGTCTCTAAATCTCCTTGGGAAAATTGTTAGTGACAAACTAATTCCTCGGAACCGGTCAGGATTTGCCCTTCACCATTTTAGGAAGTTTTCCGCACATCTTTTTCATCCTTTGCCACAATAAAGTCCAGTCTTCATTGGCAGTATCGAAAACTCTCTGAGGCGGAAAGCTGGTGCTCTGTTACAACTTCTCTTCAACTGTGTTAATATTGTCCTAAAAAAGTTTCAAGCCCACAGTTACCTCTCACCTCTGGCTATTTTATATTTTCTTTTTCCTCACAGGGCTTTCCAGGGTAAATCCAAAAATCTGTCTACAACTGTAGGAAGTCCCAAGAATTGAAGTAGCCATTAAGTGTCAAATGGACTAAAAGAGATCCTGGTAGCCTTGACTAAATCTCCAAGAGCTTGGGTTTTACTTAGAAGTCAAGGCATGTATCAAGTTGAAGAACGTTTATTATTTAACAGATAATGCCTTAGAACGCATTTTTGCTCTCTTGCCTGCTTCCCCCAAAAATACAACCCGAAACGTTGCTTCTTAAGTAACTTATTCTGTACCCTTGATAATTTTTTTTAATGTGTTTGCTTTCACAGCCCAATTTCTGCTTTCCAGCCCTACATACACATCACTGAGAGGAATGGACAGTTTCTTTTTTTTCTTTTCTTTTTATTTTTTATTTTTAACTGTATTTCCTTCAAGGCCATTTCACAGACGGGGATGGGTGGGAGACGGAGAGGTCACGGTCCTCATATTTAAAACCCCGCGTTGTGTAATGAATTCGCTCCTCATTGTGAATATGAATAGAAAGGTAGGGGTGTTTGTTCCTTTGGCAAGTTTGGAGGAGCAGATTTGCTTTTGAAACAGCTACATTTTACTCAGTACCTGCTAAGACGAGTCAGTGCGCCCCCTGCTGACAAGTCAATAGTGGGACTCCTGAGCACTTCCAAAGTTTATTTTGTTCAGTAAACCGTGTCATATAAAATTAACAACAACCAATAAAATTAGCTTATATGTTTCAACTGTAAAAGTCCAAAACAAAATAAAGCTAGTTTTAGTGGCGCTAGAAATCTCTAGTTTGGCTTCTTCTCTTTGGCTGAACCAAGGTCCTTTTATCTAAAGCCCAGTGCACAAACATATAGCTTAATGTGACTAGTGTTCTTCCTTTTATTTCTTTCTCTATGGCAACCAATATGCTCTGCTCAGAAATGTTCCCCATCAAGGAAACAAATGATCTTCAGGGAGCAGCTCTATATGGCATCTGGTCCAATGGAGCACAGAGAGTTAACCCCAGTCAAAAGCAAGGCTGCCAAGCACGTAAACAAGGAGTGGAAAACTGGCGATTCTTACCCCCCCCCTCCCCAACTGAAACCTCTTCCTCCCTCCTTACAAACCATTTCACTGATTTGGCATCAACTGTTTCCAAAGAAATTACAAATTTTAAATTGCAAGGTGTTCCGGATGCGAAAGTGCAATAAAATTCTGGCCATTCGATTCTACCCTTCATCACACCAGACGCGGCTTCCTTTAAAAAGAACAAAACCAAGACGCTTTTACAATCCTCTCCAGCCTATTTCACGAAGGTAAGGTGCCCACACAGGCTTGGCCTTGGCCTAGCTATTTCCTCCAGCCAGATTTATCTAATTAACTGCACCTAGCAAGTAACTTCCCCCTCAATTTTTACAAAACCCAGGGACAGTGGCGGTGGGGGGTGGAGGGGGGGGCAAGACCAGCTGTCAAAATGGACAACAAAGTAAAAATCTAGTTTTCGATAATAAAGCTCCAACGTCCTTTGGGAATAAAGTGTAGGATGTCCTGGTTAGTTTTGATTGATCACCCTTTTTTCTGATGGACTTTCACTCCCGAGCTGGGAGGCAGGAACTAAGACTGCTCCCCAGACTCTGCATTAACCAGGGGTGCACTGACTTCCTGCCTCCTCTTCCTCCCCTGCTTCCTTCCACTGCGGTCGCTCAGCCCTTCCTTTGCCAAGCCCACCCCACCCCCCTGCTCCCAGCAGGAATCCCCCCCCCCACACTGCAATCCCAGACAAGCACACACGGGTCACCACATCAGTTCTGGCTACAGAAAGGGGGTGTCTTCCCCCTCTAGTTATGATTCTCTAGGAAAAAAAAAGAAATATGTATAATACTGAGTGCTTTATAATCATTTTTCTAGGGCTTCCCCCCACCTCACAATCAACAATTAAAATTAATAGCACTCTCCTCCCCCACCCCAAAAAAGTGAAATGCCTCACTGTGGGGAGCTTTGGAGTGAGTCCATCTTTTTATGTAATATTTTAGCAGGGTTGGGTTTTTTTACTCTCCCCCAGCACACTTTCCCTTCCTTCCTTCAAAACAGTTGCTCTGTGAACCCTCTCTTGTCCCAAGCAATGAAAATAAGCTCCCAAACCTACAAGAGCATAAATAAACCGGAAAGGAGGGGGGGAAAGGGAGAAAGCAGGTAAAGAAAATGAAAAAGGACTTACCGAGCAAACTTCCCGGCTTAGATTTTAAAATAAAAGAAGATGTTTTATTATTTTTTTAAAGGTGCCTGGGGGGGGGAAGGCATATTCTCAACTCCCCAGAACCGATGCATCCTTAGTCTTCCCTTTACACTGACTCCTCTAAACCCAGCTCTCCACCAGTCTATTATTTTCACCAAAATATATGAAAATGTATGCAAATGAAAATCAGCACTAACTGTTCTCCCCTTGTTATATACTTTGGATTTTTTTTTTCCAGACAAAACAATCACACTAGGCAAAGGGAGGGGGCGGATGGGGTGGGGCTGGGTGGGGGGAGGCTGGGGAGCTACTCGAGAACTAAGTACGCGGAGAGGGGGGAGGACAGACCTCGGAACAGAACTGTATTTCTGTTATCGAGGAGCACAGCGTTTTGGGGGGCTTCCCATACGCGCACACACACCCTCCTTGAAAAGAAAGAAAGTGGATCTGTTTGCAGAGGCGCTATCACGTTTCATCAGGCCACCTGAGACTGCTTTTGAAAGCGTGTACTGTGAAATTCATAGCAGTAATTTAGACAAAATCCTCACTGTATATTAATGAAAGGCGGCCCCATGGCTCTGTTCCTATCCTCCCCATTCAGTGTAAACAAAACCACGAGACTCTCTCGGTTTTTGAGCCGGATCCAAGCAAAATCGGCAGGAAAGGAAAACACGGGGTGCTGGCACCGACTATTCAAACGTCTGCACCTGGAGATCTCAGATTTATTCAATGAAATCTGTGTTCCATCTTTTCTATATACATATACACATACATAAATATAAAAAGGAACCTTAGGGGGACGTCGAGGGGAAAAATCCGTTCTGTTTGGGGTTTGGTTACCGCTGCCTCTCAGAGCTGCACCTTAGCAATAATGGCTTTGCTAAAAACCTACCTACGGCGGTATCTCTCAGCCGGCAAGCAGGAGCTGGACCAGATCCTACATAAATCCTACGCGTCTACCGTTAATCTTGAGATCACGCAAAGGCGTAGCTTGCGGCTGGGCTCTGGCTTAAATTGAGTTCACCTAACCGCGTCCAGCCGGAGGAATTATTCATCGGGAGCGGGCGGCCGGGTCCGCGGGCTACCCGGAGCACCCCGGCGGCTCCGCATCTACCTCCGGGGCCGCTGGAGCTCAGGACTGCCGGCTGCAGGAGCCGGCTGGGGCGGCGGGCTGGGGCGGGCGCGGGGCGGGCGCGGGGCGGGCGCACCCGCGGCCGGGGTGCGGGCTGCACGCCCACGCACACTCATTAGGAACCTTGCATTTATTGAATGTCCGAGTTGGGTTAGTTCATTGGAAATCCCCGAGGAGGGTTCAATTTGCCCTTGTTTTCGTTGCCACTTTCTCTTTTTTCTTGGTTCGCTGAGGTTCCTCTGTGCAGCGTTTCCGCTTGGCCGCGTCCCCCCCCCCACCCCCGCTTCTCCCGCCTACCCTGCGCGCGCCCCCTCCCGTCCCCCTTAACTCTTTCAGCTGGGCTGGGGCTGAGAATGCGTTTGTCGCCGCCGGCCCATCCACTACGCAAAGCCATCTGAAAACAGAAAAGAAAGAAAAAGCACCACTGTGTCTAA